>NC_085990.1:43196186-43366186 GCF_030014385.1 Trichomycterus rosablanca | reverse complement strand
TTGCTTTTATTTTTTCATTTATTTATTTTATTTATTTTCTGCTTTTTTGCTTTGTTGTTATGAGTGAAGGGAGATTATTTTTGCTTTGTGTTTGTGAGTGAAGGGATATTTAAAAAAAATTTTTTTTTTGCTTTGTTTTTGAAGCGTGATTTGTTTTTTGCTCTTTAGCTTTGTTTTTTATGAGTGAAGGGAGATTATTTTTGCTTAGTTTTTTTGTGAGAAACGGGAGATTTTTTATTTATTTATTTTTTATTTGTTTTTTGAGTGAAGTGAGATTTTTTCATGATTTCTTTATTTATTTTTTTTACTTTGTTTTTGTGAGTAAAGAGGGATTTTTTTGCTTTGTTTTTAAGAGTGAAGAGGGATTTTTTTTTGCTTTGTTTTTGTGAGTGAAGAGGCTTTTTTTTTGCTTCGTTTTTGAAGCGTGATTTGTGTTTTGCTTTTTAGCTTTGTTTTCTATGAGTGTAGGGAGATTTTTGCTTAGTCTTTTGTGAGTAAAGGGAGATTTTTTTTATTTATTTTTTTTTGCTTTATGTTTGTGAGTGAAGGGAGATTATTATTTTGTTTTTAGCTTTGTTTTTATGAGTTAAGGGAGATATTTTATTTATTTTTTTGTGAATGAGGAAGTTTTTTTTTTGCTTTGTTTTTGTGAATGAAGGGGGAAGTTTTTTGCTTTGTTTTTTGTGAGTAAAGGTTTTTTTTTTTGCTTTTTTTCTTTAAATAAATAAAGAAATAAATAATATAATAATAATAAATATAATAATAAATATAACAAATAAATCTTTTTTATTATTTACTTATTTTTGGCATAGTGGCTCAGTGGGTAGCACTGTTGCATTACAGCAAGAAGGTCCTGGGTTTGACTCCCAGGTGGATATTTGTTTAACATTTTGGACAAACCTGCAACACAAGTACATATATACAGCACTGTCACATAAGCAGAACACTTCAACCCGAGACTGCAATGTCATGCATGTTTTTAAGTGTTTATAAACTTTTGACTTGAACTGTAGGTAGAAAATGTGCATGTACAGGTGCAATCTAACAGGTGGTCTTTCCAGAACTTTCTTAATACCTCTTGAGCTTATTTTTCCACCACACTCTGTCTTTCCTTTCCCAAACACGTCTTTTTTTTCCTGCTACTGATTGTGTGTGTTGTAGCCCTTGCTTGTAGCCTTGACTGCCCAGTGCCACCACTAATTGCTTTTGACATTGTTTGGCCTCTTGCCGCTCGGTTTAGGACAAACCCCTCATTCATGCAGGGTAAAATGCTTGTTAGAGCCGCTCCCCTCCCCTCCTCGCACCTCCCGTCTCCTTAATTAACTGCTAAGGAGCTGCTGGAGCAATGGTGGGAAATTTACACACAAAGGCCTGTAGCATCCGGCCGTCCACCCATCTGTCTGTCCACAGACCAATGCCTATATATATAAAATATAAATATTTGTATATTGGCCGGCCCTGCCATCCAGCATGGCCTCTTGTACAGGACGGCTTTGGGCTACAGCATGCCAGCTGCACCGAGTCTTTCAAGAGGCCTTTTAAAGAAAAGCAGAAGTGTAAACAGGTGGAGCTTTCTTTATTAAGCTCGACAGTTTCCCGTGCCACCACACACTTACGCACTCACACTCAACATTCCTCTGTTGTCCCACTTCTTGTACGGATTTAAGTTTTGTTTTTTTTTGGTTTTTGTAGGTCCAACTTTTCAAAAAGGATCTATTGTGCTCTTGCTTTGCCACTAATAATCGACCAAACCCTTCAAGATGCCTCTCTCCCCTCGCTCTATTAGGAACCACCTGAGAGGACAGGGATCAATGTCACTAGTTTTTCTTCCTGGTGTTTACAAGGGCTCCAATTCTATCACACACACACACACACACACACACACACACACACACACACACACACACACGGCTGAATAAATGCCACCAACAAGACCTCAGTGACTAGAACTAGGCTTCACAAGACATTAACTATCTTTATAATTATCTACAGTTAAAACAATACAAACATCCCACAGCACACCCTACTGTACATCCCAGCATGCTTTTCTTTTCCGGGATTTTCTTTATTATCACAGAAGATATATTGTTTTCACTGTGCATGCTCTAAATGAGTTTTCCTCTCTGATAAGTTGCAAGAATTAATGCACCGAGGCTCCCTGCAGCCCCGTACATTGTATATTTTGCTATTGTGTTATTACAGGCACATTAATAAATCAGTAAAAGCAGGAATGAGAACTTGAATTGTGTGACCTAGTTGGCTTTGTTTGTGTACCGTAAATGTTAACAATGAAGTTATTCTTCACATTCACTATAATCAGAGCGGGAAGACGATGCAGACCGTACACGCTCAGGTGGCACCTCATGGTAAGTTTGTTTGTTTGTTTATTAGGATTTTAACATCATGTTTTACACCTTGGTAACATTCATGACAGAAACGGTAGTTACTCATTACACAAGGTTCATCAGTTCACAAGATAATATCAAACACAGTCCTGGACAATTTAGTGTCTCCAATTCACCTCACTTGCATGTCTTTGGACTGTGGGAGGAAACCGGAGCATCCGGAGGAAACCCACGCGGACACGGGGAGAACATGAAAACTCCACACAGAAAGGACCCGGACCGCCCCACCTGGGGATCGAAACCCGGGCCCTTCTTGCTGTGAGGCGACAGTGCTACCCACTTAGCCACCGTGCCGCCCTCATGGTATGTTATTCTAATTATCCACTGCTTACTTTTGGATTCAAATTGTAGCAGTGATATTGAGTAGCTGGGCGTCTACACAGACATGATTGGCTATATCCAAGGAAATAATCACACTAAAAAGAATAATGTGGTTCATGAAAAGCAAATGAAATTGAATTAATAAAAAGGGCAACACAATGGCACTGTTGCTTCACAGCAAGAAGATCCTGGGTTCGATTCCCAGATGGAGCGGTCTGGGTCCTTTCTGTATGAGGTTTGCATGTTCACCACATGTCTGTGTAGGTTACAGTATAAAGACATGCAGTCAGGGTAAGAGGGTGTAGAGGTACTACAATTGCCCTATGTGTGTGTGTGTTTGACCTGTGATGGCCTGGCGACCTGTCCTGGGTGTTTCCTACCTTTTGCCCAGGAAAACTTGTTATTAGGGCGTTCAGTTGGTGTAGCGATAAAATACGCTAGTACACCATTGCTGACATCTCAAGCTTGTCGGTTCGAATCTTAGCTCTGCTGCCAGCCAGCTGAGCGCCTACACGAACAACGATTGGCTTGTTGTTCAAGGGAGGGAGCCGGAGGGGATTCCTCATAACTGATTCAATTACGACCTCTGCTGGCTGATTGATGGCGCCTGTACAGAGACGGGGGATAATGGGATCAGGGTGTGACTCTTTGTACACAAAGCTGATCCACATATGATGCAGTTGAAGTCACTACTGCACATGTCGGAGGGGATGTGTGTTAGTCATGGCTCTTCTCAATCAGAGTGGAGGTCAACATCAGTAGAGAGGAAGCATAATGCAATCGGGTAATTGGATATGACTAAATTTAGAGGAACATTGTGAGAAAAATGCAAAGTTCTTAAAGTATAATACCATGCCCTTATTCAAATGCCACCCTAGGAAGGTGCCTAAACCACAGGGAAGAAACAACCCTGGTTTAATGAAAAGCTGCATCCTATATTGTATAATTTGCTATTGTGTTGTTACTCGTACATACACCGATCAGCCATAACATTAAAACCACCTCCTTGTTTCTACACACACTGTCCATTTTATCAGCTCCACTTACCATATAGAAGCACTTTGTAGTTCTAATATTACTGACTGTAGTCCATCTGTTTCTCTGTATGCTTTGTTATTCCCATTTCATGCTGTTCTTCAATAGTCAGGACTCTCATAGGACCACTACAGAGCAGGTATTATTTGGGTGGTGGATCATTCTCAGCACTGCAGTGACACTGACATGGTGGTGGTGTGTTAGTGTGTTTTGTGCTGGTATGAGTGGATCAGACACATCAGTGCTGCTGGAGTTTTTAAACACCTCACTGTCACTGCTGGACTGAGAATAGTCAACCAACCAAAAATATCCAGCCAACAGCGCCCCGTGGGCAGCGTCCTGTGACCACTGATGAAGGTCTAGAAGATGACCAACTCAAACAGCAGCAATAGATGAGCGATCAGCTCTGACTTTACATCTACAAGGTGGACCAACTAGGTAGGAGTGTCTAATAGAGTGGACAGTGAGCGGACACAGTATTTAAAAACTCCAGCAGCGCTGCTGTGTCTGATTCACTCATACCAGCAGAACACACACTAACACACCACCACCATGTAATTGTCACTACTCTGTACCTACTCTGTAGTGGTCCTGTGGGGGTCCTGATCATTGAAGAACAGGGTGAAAGCAGGCTAAAAAAGTATGTAGAGAAACAGATGGACTACAGTCAGTAATTGTAGACTTTCAAAGTGCTCCTATATGGTAAGTGGAGCTTATAAAATGGACAGTGAGAGTAGAAACAAGGAGGTGGTTTTAATGTTATGGCTGATCAGTGTAAATAATTAAGAATGTAAATTTGAAGTGTGTAATCTAGACACATGGCATTTCTTATGTATAGTACATTTGTGTTGCATTCTCATGTGTGAGTGTGTGTTTAAATGTTAGCTAAAATTGTAACAACATGCTAATTTGTATCTACTATAATAGGGGTGAAAAAGTCACTTTGCTTAAGAAATATATTAAAAGATTTTGAAGAAGATTTAAAAAAGTGAGAGAAGTGAAAGTGAAGAAAGAAGAAACTTCTGCTCGCCTGGGGACTTCACTCTGGCCCATCTGTTGAAATTGCTCCACATATTGTGACCTAGATAATAAAGGAACTTTAGCTTCATCGGTAGCACTGGTTCCATGTCTCGGCTTTTGACACATATCGATTTATTTTGTTGGACCAGTTGTCCCAAAATAGCAAGGCGTCTGCATAATTTGCCAGCGCGCGTGGTATGTGGTATGTCCTTAATGATCGTAGGAAGGGTTAACACAAAGACCTTAAGACAAACACAGCTTAAAAATTACAGGTCCGTGTCCGATATTTTTCATGTACGGCTACGTTCGGCTATCAATCTGCAGAGCCTAAAATTGCGCAGCAGAGACGAGAAAGTGCTCTACACCTCCACGGCCTCTCCATCACACTCTTTGCTTATTCTGACCTCGCTCTCATCCTTCAAATTGTTGGCTTTCTTTCTATTCACTCTTCATGTCCATTGTGGATGAATTGGAGGACGTGCTTCGAGTGGAGGCAGAGGAAAACAGTGCACGGCCAAGAAACCGATATCGCCGCCTTAAGCGAAGCAGCACCTCGTGCTTTGAGGACCCCTATTCAGACCCACCGGACCTTGAAGGCACCCCAGGAAAGTTGTTAGAGTTCGGTCGTTTTGGAGGTCAGTTAAGTAGCAAAGACTTGAGAATCACACCCTTGAGTAAACCCCAACCACTTCGCCCACTTTAGAAACACAGGGAAACAGGCGAGGCACATCCCCAAGTGGGTCTTTTGTGCTTGTCAATAGTTCGGAACAGACGAAAATGTAATGAATTTGGTTCTTTTTGGCAGGGCCATCTAAAGCCAACTGTGTGAAGGGTTTGGAGTGGCCCTCTTTTGTTTGCAAGCATGCAAACACACATACGTCTTCTCAACAACTCATTAAAAACTAGTCTAGCATTTAATTTGTAATTATTTTTTATTCCTGTGAACCAAATTATGTACAAATGCCAACATATTGCTTAAAATTTAGTGAATAGAATGAGCCATACCTTTTCTCCTACACACTGTAGCATGAAAAGCAGATTGCCAAATGTGGGGACACAGACCAGTGCCAGGTTGTGGGTCAATGAATATCAGAAGCACGGGAATTAAGATTTCTGTGGGAAAGAGACAGACAATAATATTATTAATATAATGGATAATGGATAAGTAAAATAAAGATTGTTAAGGGTTTTTTTGCTTGTTTTTTGACAGTGAAGCTGTCAAACATTCCCTGCCAAAACCGTGGTCTATAATAACGACTTTTCATAATAACATGGTGTATGTCCCTCATTTACACAAACTGGGCATTCGTTTGTGTCATGCTGACAAAAAAACATACATTTATGAAACAGAACGCTTTTATTTGTCATATAAACATATACAGTGGTACCTTGAAACTCAACTACAATTGGTTCTGGGAGTGGCCTTGAGTTGAGTTTCAAGGTATTTTTCCCCATAAGGATGTATGGGAAACCTGTTAATGTGTTCTATGGTCTCGTGGACTTGCATATATTTTAGGCTAATGTAATATAATGTGATTGTTTTTGACACTTATACACTAAAACTAACACAAGTATAATATAAAAAACACTGAAATAAAAAGCTGATTACAATACAATACAATTTCTCAGAACTTCGAGCTGTAACACAAGTTTAAAAGTGAAACAGTGAGAAAAATCCAGTTAAACACAGATACATGTGGAGCTTTCAGAGTGAATCTGACGATTATTCCACACAAATGCAGTTTCATCTCATATTCATACTTTGATGACGTTTTACCACTCAAGCGCTTAAATAAACACATTTTTTAAAAAACAAACTGAACACGTTGAGTTTAAGGGAAACGTTCAGTTTAAGGGTACACATTTTTCGACGAAGGGTGTTGAGTTTAAAAGATTTTCAGTTTAGAGGACGTTAGGGGACGTTGACAATGTACCACTGTACACATGTACTGTACAATAAAATTCCTAGCCTAGGAGGTGGAGCTTTGAGCTATCACTATCCCTATAATGTCCTTATACATAGGAGTAGGTACTCCACTACTATCCCAATCTCTAGTAAAGTCATTATAGCAGGACAGCCTAGTACTGCAAAGCCTGGAATTTAAATTTAGACATATTGAATAAAATATATTTTACACTAAAATAATATTGTAGTATATTTGTTTATATAACAGATTAATGCTTTTTTATGGTCTGCCAAAACTATTAACAGTCACAGCTGTGATTGGAGCTCCTAAGCAATGATTACAGTATGTTTACCTTGACACTACAAGGTAAACATTTAATTTTCATGAATCGCTTTAACCTGGTCAGGGTCACCGTGGATCTGGTTCCATCTGGAATAACTGGGTGCAAGACATGAACACACTATGGACACGTCACTAATCAACCCCCCACCCTTCTCCCTCAGATATAGCCAATCATGACAGCTGGCTGGCCAACAGTACTGCTGAGATTTGAACCTGGATCTCAGCAGTGGTAGGTTAGCGTAATAGACCAAAGCGCCACCTGAGCGCCTGCAAGGTAAACATTAATACATTCATTTACAACCCCAAATCAGAAAAAGTTGGGACAGTATGGAAAATGCAAATAAAATAAAAACGCAGTGTTTCTTACATTTACTTTGACTTTTATTTGATTGCAGACAGGATAAACCTGAGATATTTTATCTGCTCAACTTCATTTAATTTATTAATAAACATCCATTCCTGCATTTTAGGCCTGCAACACATTCCAAAAAAAAGTTGGGATGGGGACAATTTAGGGCTAGTAATGAGGTGAAAAAACTAAATAATAATGTGATTCCAAACAGGTGATTGTAATCATGGTTTGGTACAACAGCAGCATCCAGGAAAGGTTGAGTCTTTGATAAGCAAAGATGATCATAGGATCTCCAGTTGGTCAACAAATGTGTGAGAAAATGATTGAAATGTTTAAAAACAATGAACCTCAAAGAAAGATTGGAAGGGATTTGCATATTTCTCCCTCTACAGTGCATAATATCATTAAACCATTTAAGGAATCGGGAGGAATTTCAGTGCGGAAAGGCCAAGGGCGTTTATAAAAAAAAAAAAAAAATAAATAAAACCTGGAACACTAAATCACTTGGTCTCCTCGGTGCCAAAACGTCTTTTAAGTGTGGTGAAAAGGAATGGCAACATTACAAAGTGGTAAATGCTTTACTGTCCCAACTTTTTTGGAATGTGTTGAGCAGATAAAACATGAAATATCTCAGGTTCATCCTGTTTGCAATCAAATAAAAGTCAAAGTAAATGTAAGAAACTCTGTTTTTTTTCATTATTTGAATTTTCCATGCTGTCCCAACTTTTTCTGATTTGGGTTGTAGATGGGCTGGAAACCCCAAATATAACAAATATGCTTTGAAGTACAACACGTGCCAGCATCATAAAACCAAGGGCACCACTATTCCCACCTTCTAACCAAATTATAACGATCAATGTAGCATTTCCTTCTGTCCCTACCTCCAGCAATTGTCCAGCCATTATAATAAATATTAACTATTAAAATGTCAGTGTAATGTCAATGTAGACACAGCAAATTCCCATAAATACAGGCTCATTTCACCAACTTTAACATTCAAATGTAGCCAAAATGATGCCATATGTTAAACACATCCCAAGTTCTAAAAGAACATTTTATTATTATATTATTATATTTATTAAATAAAGTTCTGCTTCATCTCCCCTTGCAGCTTTTCAATTTGATCGCTTATTAAATGAGGTACACTTCACATTTAAGACCTTTGACCTGGCCTCACAGGGTCATTTTTAATTTCAATTACACATTTTTATCTCTTCAGACCTCAGGGGTCAGGTCTGGCACAGTCACAGCTTGTCTCCAGCTCTCCTCTCAATGTTCCTGGGGTTCATTTTACTCTCTTCAGAGTACATAGTGTATGTTCTTGTAATCTTTACTTAGCATAATTACTACAATTAGGGATGCTGACTTTCTCCACCTTTCCAATCAGAGGCGCTACTCTTTTGCCATCGCACCAACACGGAAGCACACCAGGTTCAAGCTTAATCACCGTGCCCTACCCCGCCTTCTCTTTGTCAGCTTTGGTGTAGTAGCATTAAATTTTAAGTGTGAATATGATTATCATGCAGCATTCATTTTTAATAGGCTTTGCCACTGTGTTTTAGCATGCAGCAAAGCCTCACCGTCAGCTGACTCAGCACCACGTTGTGCTGATGGTGCGTATATTCTCATATATATCCATGCACTGCTTATATTTCTCTCTCACCATCGTTTTTTAAGCTTCCTTTCTTCCTCCAGCTAGTAATGTAAGATGTTAGACATTCATAGTGTAAGAATATGAATTCTGTTAAGAGAAATGCAGAACTGTGTTTTACTTCAGTATCACTAATGGTTTATTGTAGCTTTACTGGGAAAAGCGTTGAAAGAAACCCTAGCTGCTACGATGCAGTATGTAAGTTCTAATATTGTGTAAGTGAACTGACCTCTTAAACTCCACAAGCTCACCATCAGGTTTAAAATTATGTTTTTTATATAATATCTGCAGAACGTTTGGCCACATATAAAGTAGCCACCAGTTATAGAATATTTACCTCTAACATATTTACTATTGACAAGAACAGGTAAGATAAAAGCTCTACAAATGATCCCACTTAAAATACTGTATACATTTTAAATATAATATTAATATCAATTATTATTATTATTATTATTATTATTATTATTATTATTATTATTATTGACTTAAAATGTTAGAATTCTTACTTTAATTATATTTGCATTCTAAAAATTGCAATCTAAATATATAAGATAACAATACAAGAGTATTAGAATACGTATTAATACATTAATAAAAATATAAAAATAATTATATTTACATTTTTGGCATTTAGCAGATGCCGTTATCCAAAGCGGCATACATTACATTAAGGGTCTTGCTCAAGGACCCAACAGCAGCAACCTGACAAAAATCCACCCACAGGTTTAAAATTATATTCCTTATATTATATCTGAAGAACTTTGGGCAGCATACAAAGTAGCCACCAGCCATAAGACTTAAAGTGTTGTGAGATAAACTCTACAAGCTGAGCCACCACACTTTCTTAAAAAATGGAAATAATAATATCAACAACAACAACAAAAAATAACAATAATAACAATAATAATAATAATAATAATAATATAATAATAATATTAATAATAAAAACAATAATAATAATAATTATAATTTATTATTATTATTATTATTATTATTATTATATTATTATTATTTTATTATTATTATTATTGGTATTCTTTTATTATTATTGTTGTTGGTATTATTATTATTATTATTATTATTATTATTATTATTATTATTATTATTATTATTATTTTATTATTATTATTATTATTATTATTATTATTATATTATTATTATTTTATTATTATTATTATTGGTATTCTTTTATTATTATTGTTGTTGGTATTATTATTATTATTATTATTATTATTATTATTATTATTATTATTATTATTATTATTATTATTATTATTATTATTATTATTATTATTATTATTATTATATTATTATTATTTTATTATTATTATTATTGATATTCTTTTATTATTATTGTTGTTGGTATTATTATTATTATTATTATTATTATTATTATTATTATTATTATTATTATTATTATTATTATTATTGGTATTATTATTATATTACTATTAAGTTAAAATTTTGCTGTTGAAAAATTGTATATAAAAAAAAATAAAAAAGATACACTTAGCTCTTCCTTTTTGCTCTTTACTTTTACCTTACTTTATGTAATTTTGTTCCCAAACCAACCAAATTCATGTTTATATGATTCATGTTTCTTTATTAATTAGTCCTATTTTGGGGCACTTGGGTGGCGCATGGTAATGTACATTACCTACCACTGCTTAGATCCGAGGTTTGAATCTTAGTGGGGCTATCGTCTGGTCAGGCATCTAATTGGCTGATTGGCTAACGTCTTTGTGAGGTATACTTGTTAGTGTGCTTTCTGTGTCTGTCCCAAGTCTGGGTAAAAACAGGAGGGCGAAAAGTCAACTAAAAAGATAATCAAGAAAATTGGAGTGATTCAAAAACCAAGGACCTGTTGGTATTGTGAAAATCCACCCCTCTCAGGACCGAATTTCAGCTATCCCATTTGGATCCTGGTGAAAAGTAGGCAACATCATTTGTACCCAGTCTTGCTCTGTCGAAAAAATTCTTACCACGTCAGGACCTTCATTCATTATTGCATTTATTGTCTGTTGTACCACCGCTTTTTTCCTGGTCAGGGTCGTGGTGGGTCAGATTCATTGAAGTAAAGTCAAGAAACATCACAGAGAGGTCGCCAGTCCATTACAGGGCACACAAACACTCGCACCTTGTGAGAGAAAACTGACACAGACACAGGGAGAACACGCAAACTCCACACAGATGGACCCTGGCTGCCCAGCCGGTAAATTGAACTCAGGCCCTTCTTTTCTTTCTGTGAGGCGACAGTGAAACTCATGCACCACAGTGCCACCCCATTCCAGGGAAGTTGGTACCCGTAAAAACTGAACAGAAGCATATTTTATTTACAAGGATCATAAAACAATAATCAAAAGAAATTATATATATAAAAAAAAGTCTCATTCATCCCGTGACACTGTGAACCACGGTGAAGATAAACTGGCATGATGGAGGGAAAGTGATATAAGCTTCAGGGCAGGCTGGGCTAGAGCTAGTTTGTATGCAGTCCAGTACCAAAATCAATAATACGTTATTAGCTAGGAGGGCTTGGAAGAGATAGGTGAACCCTAATACTCCCATGATATATTCATAATAACAATACCGAGATTTATAAATAAAGGCACAGCGGGATAAAAAAAAAATCAAGGAAAGTGAATTGCAGCTAGCTTTATTAGCTGCCAGTCTCCTTGCCAATATGTGTCTTGACTCCGCCGCCCGGAATGGTAACTGTCTGACGTCAGATCAAATTAAATATACTGACAGGCAATAAGAAATTGGTGAAGTTAAATGTGTTTCCCTTTGCAGCCCTTTACATAGAGTATTTGAAGAAAACTCCAGATAGGGTTCTTTATTAAAGCTTGGTGCACCCCCTTCCCTCCGTCTAGATCCTGATAAGCCATGACAATGACACAGGGGGGCCAAGGACACAGGGATGACAGTCACTTTCCTACATCCTCATTTAAACCCCCACCCAAACAATATGGCTCCAGTAAGTGAACACTTATGTATATGTTCTTATAGCAGATTTTAGTACTGCTAAAGAAAAACACTATTATGATATTTTGTCCTGATTTTTGGAGTACTAGACTATACAGCAGTGTAATTTACATAGGGTGGCACTGTAGGGGGTAGTGATGCCTCACAGTTGACCCAAATCCAGCTCAAACTTCCTGACTGTGATGTCTTATAGTTCATAATACAATCTTATAAACAAAAACATGTCTACATAAAATCTTGGCAAGATGGCTAGTCATGAATTTTGAATAATAAACAAGTACAGGCAACGCCCACAGACTTATTTAATTAACATATTAAAATTAAGTAGTTAAATTCATAACACACACACACACACACACGTGCAGCTTGCTTTTTTTAATTAAATTACATGTAATTTTTAAGGAACTATTTGACTATTTAACTTATTTATTATTTTGGATACGTGTATAATCCACTGTTAAGGTGGCACATTCGCTCAGTGGGTAGCACTGTTGCCTCACAGCAAAAAGATCCTAGGTTCAATTTCAAGGTGGAGCGGTCCGGATCCTTTCTGTGTAGAGTTTGCATGTACGCTTCGTATATGTGTGGGTTTCCTCCGGGTGCTCCGGTTTCCTCCCACAGTCCAAAGATGTGCAAGTGAGGTGAACTGGAGATACTTAATTGTCCAAGACTGTGTTTGACATTAAACTTGTGAACTGATGAATCTTGTGTAACCAGTAATTACCTGTACCGAAAAGCTACATCCTAAACCACATCTTCAGGACAGTTGTGGCCTAGCAGTTAAGGTACTGGACTAGTAATCCAAAGGTTGCTGGTTCAAGCCCCACCACTGCCAGGTTGCCACTGTTGGGCCCTTGAGCAAGGCCCTTAACCCTCAATTGCTTAAAATATATACTGTCACAACTGTAAGTCACTTTTGCGTCTGCTAAATGCTGAAAATGTAAATGTAATGGGTAAGATTCACTGGGCGAAAAGTAGGAAACGCCCTGGACAGGTCGCCAGTCTATCACAGAGCAAACACTTTCACATACATACCCAGGGCAATTTCTGTAGCTCCAAGAAAACCCCCGCAAACATCTGGAGAACATGCAAACTCCATACAAAAAGGACACAGCTCAACCTAGATATCAAACCCTGAACCTTCTTGCTGTAAGGCAACAGTGCTACTCAATGAGCCATCGTGCCACCCTAAATCACATCTTCAATGTTATTAATGTTCACAATGTTATTAATGATTACTAATGATTATCAAGCCACACTTCCGCCTTTTAATAAACTAACTGGATTGTGTTATAAACATCTCTATAAATATGTAAGATTAGCCTACTGTGTTTGTTTGTTTATTAGGATTTTAACGTCATGTTTTACACTTTGGTTACATTCATGACAGAAACTGTAGTCACTCATTACACAAGATTCATCAGTTCACAAGGTTATATCAAACACAGTCATGGACAAATTAGTATCTCCAATTCACCTCACTTGCATGTCTTTGGACTGTGGGAGGAAACAGAAAGGACCTGGACCACCCCACCTGGGGATTGAACCCAGGACCTTCTTGGTGTGAGGCGACAGTGCTATCCACTTAGCCACCGTGCCGAGCCTACTGTGTATTTCTCTTTCAATTTAGTCATGGCTAAATACCACCCACCAACTAGCTGATGTTTCTCCTATTGTATGATGGACACTAACTTCACAGGATAAAAATTTAATTTGTTTCAAATAATGTTTTGGATTTTTTTATTTGGTTTTGTGTTTTTAGATTTACTTTATGTATTTATTTTATTTTTCTCATTTGTTTGTGTTATTTTATCTTGTTTTGTGTTCAGGAATGTTTTGTGTTATTTCTTGCATTTTCTCTGTTTGTAATCTTTGTATTTTTGTTTGTTTTGTGTTATTTAATAATTTTTTTTTATTTCTATTTTTTATTTATTTCTATTTTTTATTTTATTTTTTTTATTATTTATTTTTATTTATTTAAGTTGTTGGATTTGTTGGCCAATTGTTTTTGTATCAATTAGTGTTTCATTTATTAATTTATTTGTTTTATTTTTTTATTTATTTTTACATTTTTTTTACCCCATAGCCACATGTTTGAATAAAATTACAGCACACAACATTTAGAAAACTGCAGTAGCTGCTAGCTGTTCGTTCACACAAGCGCTCTGGTTGCTGGTATAGACAGTGGGAATTTGAGTCTTTGCCAGCTACAGGCCACTGGAGACAAAAAGCAATGCCAAGCTAAAGCTCTGCTATTTCAACAACACTTCGATAGCCTTCAGCTCTCACAGGCCTTAATGAGCAAGCGTATGTACAGTGTATCACAAAAGTGAGTACACCCCTCACATTTCTGCAGATATTTAAGTATATCTTTTCATGGGACAACACTGACAAAATGACACTTTGACACAATGAAAAGTAGTCTGTGTGCAGCTTATATAACAGTGTAAATTTATTCTTCCCTCAAAATAACTCAATATACAGCCATTAATGTCTAAACCACCGGCAACAAAAGTGAGTACACCCCTTAGTGAAAGTTCCTAAAGTGTCAATATTTTGTGTGGCCACCATTATTTCCCAGAACTGCCTTAACTCTCCTGGGCATGGAGTTTACCAGAGCTTCACAGGTTGCCACTGGAATGCTTTTCCACTCCTCCATGACGACATCACGGAGCTGGCGGATATTCGAGACTTTGCGCTCCTCCACCTTCCGCTTGAGGATGCCCCAAAGATGTTCTATTGGGTTTAGGTCTGGAGACATGCTTGGCCAGTTCATCACCTTTACCCTCAGCCTCTTCAATAAAGCAGTGGTCGTCTTAGAGGTGTGTTTGGGGTCATTATCATGCTGGAACACTGCCCTGCGACCCAGTTTCCAGAGGGAGGGGATCATGCTCTGCTTCAGTATTTCACAGTACATATTGGAGTTCATGTGTCCCTCAATGAAATGTAACTCCCCAACACCTGCTGCACTCATGCAGCCCCAGACCATGGCATTCCCACCACCATGCTTGACTGTAGGCATGACACACTTATCTTTGTACTCCTCACCTGATTGCCGCCACACATGCTTGAGACCATCTGAACCAAACAAATTAATCTTGGTCTCATCAGACCATAGGACATGGTTTCAGTAATCCATGTCCTTTGTTGACATGTCTTCAGCAAACTGTTTGCGGGCTTTCTTGTGTAGAGACTTCAGAAGAGGCTTCCTTCTGGGGTAACAGCCATGCAGACCAATTTGATGTAGTGTGCGGCGTATGGTCTGAGCACTGACAGGCTGACCCCCCACCTTTTCAATCTCTGCAGCAATGCTGACAGCACTCCTGCGCCTATCTTTCAAAGACAGCAGTTGGATGTGACGCTGAGCACGTGCACTCAGCTTCTTTGGACGACCAACACGAGGTCTTTTCTGAGTGGACCCTGCTCTTTTAAAACGCTGGATGATCTTGGCCACTGTGCTGCAGCTCAGTTTCAGGGTGTTGGCAATCTTCTTGTAGCCTTGGCCATCTTCATGTAGTGCAACAATTCGTCTTTTAAGATCCTCAGAGAGTTCTTTGCCATGAGGTACCATGTTGGAACTTTCAGTGACCAGTATGAGAGAGTGTGAGAGCTGTACTACTAAATTGAACACACCTGCTCCCTATGCACACCTGAGACCTAGTAACACTTACAAATCACATGACATTTTGGAGGGAAAATGAGAAGCAGTGCTCAATTTGGACATTTAGGGGTGTAGTCTCTTAGGGGTGTACTCACTTTTGTTGCCGGTGGTTTAGACATTAATGGCTGTATATTGAGTTATTTTGAGGGAAGAATAAATTTACACTGTTATATAAGCTGCACACAGACTACTTTTCATTGTGTCAAAGTGTCATTTTGTCAGTGTTGTCCCAGGAAAAGATATACTTAAATATCTGCAGAAATGTGAGGGGTGTACTCACTTTTGTGATACACTGTATGTGTGGGTATGGGGAAAAAGGGGGGGGGGGGGGTGTAGGGAAGTTGGCATAGCCTCTATGCCTCTATGCCCTGGCAGCATGCTAGGCTGTAACTGTCCATCTCTAAGGGTCAAATAGAAGACTGTTGTGCCTGATGCTTCCACATGAAGGGCATCTGATTCCTGTCACTGTGCCCAGTGCCTGGCAAGCAGCACCAGTCTGGCACGAGCCACTGGCAAGTGGTGAAGTTGGCACCCAGGCTATGTAACATTTTTCTACATGCCATGGGGCTGTTCAGCTGAAACACATTTGGCAGGCATTC
The DNA here is from genome assembly GCF_030014385.1 of Trichomycterus rosablanca. Classification (NCBI taxonomy): domain Eukaryota; kingdom Metazoa; phylum Chordata; class Actinopteri; order Siluriformes; family Trichomycteridae; genus Trichomycterus; species Trichomycterus rosablanca. Next base: position 43,349,905 of record NC_085990.1, on the reverse strand, counting down.
TGCACTCCTGTGACCCAATGTTGTTTCAAGCAGTCCTACATTCCCACATCATTAAATGAGCACAACTGCTCCGCTTTACTGCATTTTTCTGTTCTGTGTGGAATGCATGTTTAGAACCTGTTGCTGTTAATACAAACACAAAAAATGTAATACTTATACTTTGTATACAAATAAATAGTATATTAAACTGCAAATGAATTCATTTGTTTGTACACAGATCCACATCAGCCATAAATCATTCTCAGCACTGCAGTGACACTGACATGGTGGTGGTGTGTTAGTGTATGTTGTGCTGGTATGAGTGGATCAGACACAGCAGTGCTGCTGGAGTTTTTAAATACCATGTCCACTCACTGTCCACTCTATTAGACACTCCTACGCTCATCTATTGCTGCTGTTTGAGTTGGTCATCCTGACCATTGAAGAACAGCATGAAAGGGGACTAACAAAGCATGCAGAGAAACAGATGGACTACAGTCAGTAATTGTAGAACTATCTAGTATATAGTAAGTGGAGCTTATATATATATATATTTATATATATATATATATATATACAGTGTATCACAAAAGTGAGTACACCCCTCACATTTCTGCAAATTTTTCATTATATCTTTTCATGGGACAACACTATAGACATGAAACTTGGATATAACTTAGAGTAGTCAGTGTACAGCTTGTATAGCAGTGTAGATTTACTGTCTTCTGAAAATAACTCAACACACAGCCATTAATGTCTAAATAGCTGGCAACATAAGTGAGTACACCCCACAGTGAACATGTCCAAATTGTGCCCAAATGTGTCGTTGTCCCTCCCTGGTGTCATGTGTCAAGGTCCCAGGTGTGAATGGGGAGCCGGGCTGTTAAATTTGGTGTTTTGGGTACAATTCTCTCATACTGGCCACTGGATATTCAACATGGCACCTCATGGCAAAGAACTCTCTGAGGATGTGAGAAATAGAATTGTTGCTCTCCACAAAGATGGCCTGGGCTATAAGAAGATTGCTAACACCCTGAAACTGAGCTACAGCATGGTGGCCAAGGTCATACAGCGGTTTTCCAGGACAGGTTCCACTCGGAACAGGCTTCGCCAGGGTCGACCAAAGAAGTTGAGTTAACGTGTTCTGCGTCATATCCAGAGGTTGGCTTTAAAAAATAGACACATGAGTGCTGCCAGCATTGCTGCAGAGGTTGAAGACGTGGGAGGTCAGCCTGTCAGTGCTCAGACCATACGCCGCACACTGCATCAACTCGGTCTGCATGGTCGTCATCCCAGAAGGAAGCTGACGCACAAGAAAGCCCGCAAACAGTTTGCTGAAAACAAGCAGTCCAAGAACATGGATACTGGAATACCCTGTGGCCTGACGAGACCAAGATAAACTTGTTTGGCTCAGATGGTGTCCAGCATGTGTGGCAGCACCCTGGTGAGAAGTACCAAGACAACTGTATCTTGCCTACAGTCAAGCATGGTGGTGGTAGCATCATGGTCTTGGGCTGCATGAGTGTTGCTGGCACTGGGGAGCTGCAGTTCATTGAGGGAAACATGAATTCCAACATGTACTGTGACATTCTGAAACAGAGCATGATCCCCTCCCTTCGAAAACTGGGCCTCATGGCAGTTTTCCAACAGGATAATGACCCCAAACACAACCTCCAAGATGACAACTGCCTTGCTGAGGAAGCTGAAGGTAAAGGTGATGGACTAAACCCAATTGAGCACCTGTGGCGCATCCTCAAGTGGAAGGTGGAGGAGTTCAAGGTGTCTAACATCCACCAGCTCCGTGATGTCATCATGGAAGAGTGGAAGATGATTCCAGTAGCAACCTGTGCAGCTCTGGTGAATTCCATGCCCAGGAGGGTTAAGGCAGTGCTGCATAATAATGGTGGTCACACAAAATATTGACACTTTGGGCACAATTTGGACATGTTCACTGTGGGGTGTACTCACTTACTGTATGTTGCCAGCCATTTAGACATTAATGGCTGTGTGTTGAGTTATTTTCAGAAGACAGTAAATCTACACTGCTATACAAGTTGTACACTGACTACTCTAAGTTATATCCAAGTTTAATTTCTATAGTGTTGTCCCATGAAAAGATATAATAAAATATTTGCAGAAATGTGAGGGGTGTACTCACTTTTGTGATACACTGTATATATACGTATATATACAGTGTATCACAAAAGTGAGTACACCTCTCACATTTCTGCAGATATTTAAGTATATCTTTTCATGGGACAACACTGACAAAATGACACTTTGACACAATGAAAAGTAGTCTGTGTGCAGCTTATATAACAGTGTAAATTTATTCTTCCCTCAAAATAACTCAAAATACAGCCATTAATGTCTAAACCACCGGCAACAAAAGTGAGTACACCCCTAAGAGACTACACCCCTAAATGTCCAAATTGAGCACTGCTTGTCATTTTCCCTCCAAAATGTCATGTGATTTGTTAGTGTTACTAGGTCTCAGGTGTGCATAGGGAGCAGGTGTGTTCAATTTAGTAGTACAGCTCTCACACTCTCTCATACTGGTCACTGAAAGTTCCAACATGGCACCTCATGGCAAAGAACTCTCTGAGGATCTTAAAAGACGAATTGTTGCGCTACATGAAGATGGCCAAGGCTACAAGAAGATGCCAACACCCTGAAACTGAGCTGCAGCACAGTGGCCAAGATCATTCAGCGTTTTAAAAGAGCAGGGTCCACTCAGAACAGACCTCGCGTTTGTCGTCCAAAGAAGCTGAGTGCACGTGCTCAGCGTCACATCCAACTGCTGTCTTTGAAAGATAGGCGCAGGAGTGCTGTCAGCATTGCTGCAGAGATTGAAAAGGTGGGGGGTCAGCCTGTCAGTGCTCAGACCATACGCCGCACACTACATCAAATTGGTCTGCATGGCTGTCACCCCAGAAGGAAGCCTCTTCTGAAGTCTCTACACAAGAAAGCCCACAAACAGTTTGCTGAAGACATGTCAACAAAGGACATGGATTACTGGAACCATGTCCTATGGTCTGATGAGACCAAGATTCATTTGTTTGGTTCAGATGGTCTCAAGCATGTGTGGCAGCAATCAGGTGAGGAGTACAAAGATAAGTGTGTCATGCCTACAGTCAAGCATGGTGGTGGGAATGCCATGGTCTGGGGCTGCATGAGTGCAGCAGGTGTTGGGGAGTTACATTTCATTGAGGGACACATGAACTCCAATATGTACTGTGAAATACTGAAGCAGAGAATGATCCCCTCCCTCCGGAAACTGGGTCGCAGGGCAGTGTTCCAGCATGATAATGACCCCAAACACACCTCTAAGACGACCACTGCTTTATTGAAGAGGCTGAGGGTAAAGGTGATGGACTGGCCAAGCATGTCTCCAGACCTAAACCCAATAGAACATCTTTGGGGCATCCTCAAGCGGAAGGTGGAGGAGCGCAAAGTCTCGAATATCCGCCAGCTCCGTGATGTCGTCATGGAGGAGTGGAAAAGCATTCCAGTGGCAACCTGTGAAGCTCTGGTAAACTCCATGCCCAGGAGAGTTAAGGCAGTTCTGGGAAATAATGGTGGCCACACAAAATATTGACACTTCAGGAACTTTCACTAAGGGGTGTACTCACTTTTGTTGCCGGTGGTTTAGACATTAATGGCTGTATATTGAGTTATTTTGAGGGAAGAATAAATTTACACTGTTATATAAGCTGCACACAGACTACTTTTCATTGTGTCAAAGTGTCATTTTGTCAGTGTTGTCCCATGAAAAGATATACTTAAATATCTGCAGAAATGTGAGGGGTGTACTCACTTTTGTGATACACTGTATATATAAATTTTTTTTTTTTTTTTTTTTTACTTGTCATTTTCTGGATGTTATGGTAATTTATTCATCATTTTATTAATTACTTCATTTATTTATTTACTTTTATTTTCATGTTTACCACTGCTTCATCCTGAGCAGAGTCGCAGTGGGTGTAGGTCCTACCGAATCACTGGACGCAATGCAGTAATACAACCCGGACGGGATGCCAACCACCCCCCTCCTTCCAAAGCCAATCATGCAAATTATGTCTTCACCCGACCGGTTGATAGCATCACTAAGGATTTTAACACTGGATGTCAGCGTCAGTGGGCTAGAGTAATTTACTGATATGCCAAGCAAGCCCCTTTATTTATTTATTTGTTTATTATTATTATTATTTTATTTTATCCCATAGTCACAAATTTTACTGGTCCTACTATTTACCGGTATCATGGTTCAGTATGATTCAAATTCAGAACGGTTCTGGGATCATATACTTACTCAAACACACATGCCAAAGTCTTGTTAAAAACCTTTTCAGAAAGCGGAGGCTGTTATAGCTGCAAAGTTGGGCAACTTTATATAAATTCTTATGGTTATGGAATGAAAAATCCAACAAACTCAGGTTTAAGTGTCTACATGCTTTCGGGCAGATAGTGTAGTAAGAACTATCAATTATTAGTGTTGTGACAATTGGGACGGGTAAAGTAAAAGTTTAAACTGGTGGAGGTTTTTGTTTCATAAAAGTAATTTGTTACAATTACAAACAGCGCTACTGAAGATATTATATAAAAGTATGCCTGACGTCATTTTGTTATTGTTTTGATCATTAAAATGGTCAACAGCAGGCAACCATCACAAAGCAATTACGACATAGTGATGTGACGTAAATATGTGAAATGCAGTCTACCAATAGCATGTACATGAGCTATCCCATGAGGCCGTGCTGCTTTAAATGTAAGCACCATGCTGTCTAGGGTAAAAATAAAAAAGATGGGGCAGAGGTCCTTGTAACTCTGTGTGTGTGTGTGTGTGTGTGTGAGTGTGTGTGTGTGTGTGTACACAGAGATGGATCACCGGAGCTTGTATCTTCTCCGCGGCCATGCCGAGCGGCGCATCAGCAGCGGCCCATTTACATTAGGGAGATTTAAGCTGTCTGAGGCGATGGTGACAAGTCAAGGTGTTTCGCTTTAATTACACACAGCAAGGTCACCTCCTTCCACACTCACCAGCACATGAGGGGGAGAGCAGAGGAACGGGAGAGAGAGAAAAAAAGTAAAAGGACTGTGAGAGAAACGAAGAGAGAGTGAGGACCTGTTAAGTTATTATTATTATTATTTTTTACCTATTTTTACAGTATTAGTTTGCAGTTTTAGGGGTAAAATTCTCCTTAAAATGTTTTGGAATCCTCACTCACTCACTTTCTATGTCGCTTATCCTAATCAGGGTCGCAGGGGGTGCTGGAGCCTATCCCAGCTCTCTCTGGGCGCAAGGCACACAGAAACACCCTGTACAGGGCGCCAGTACCTCACAGGACCGGAGGAAACCGGAGCTCCTGGAGGAAACCCACACAGACACAGGGAGAACATGCAAACTATAAACAGAAAGGACCCAAACCACTCCACCTGGGACTTGAACCCAGGATATTCTTGCTGTGAGGCGACAGTGCTACCCACGGAAACACCATGCCACCCACGTCATTAACTTATTTATTTAGTAATTCATACATACTCAGTAGTCATTTTTATTCTGTTGTTAACAAAGATGTATTGGGTCAACCAACACCCCAAAACATTAGGAACGAGGCAGGAACACACCCTGTCCCGGATGCCTATTGCTTATATACACTCACCGATGCACTCACACCTAGGGTCAGTTTAGAGTAGCCGATTCACTTGCCAATTCTGACCAGTCTGACAAATCTTAGGACTGTCAAAGTTTCAGCAATATGAAGTAGATGAAAGTATTGAGTAGACTCTACAAATTATCTGTCTATGCTTTGGGTGGGTCGCAAGCCAAAAAATGGGTCGCAAAGAAATATAATAATGATTTAATAAAAAAAAAATGTTAACAGGCACATAAACACGAAATGAATTTGTACATGAACACCCCATTGTGGAGGCTTTACGTTACATCTTGTAAACCACAGTGGGACCAGTTTGTCACTATTTTCATTAATTAAGTATACAGTGGTACCTTGTAACTCAATGTCCCCTAAACTCAAAATCTTTGAAACTTAACGCCCTTCGTAGAGGAACCTGTACCCTTGTCTTCCGCTGCTGTGGATCCTGAGTTCGAGGAAATACATTTGCTGCTTACGTGCCCTTCGACGCGTGCGTAGTCCTAGCGGACCCCTTCTTTACGCCTGTGCTTTTGCACAAACCCCTCTACCGCGCTAACCAGGGTTCGTGCACAGAGTTTGAAGACCCCACCCACTTTGTTCGGTCATTTCTCCTACCCAGCAGACACGGTGGCCAATTTGTGTCTGCTGCAGGCACTGTCAATTGTGCCAGCCAGATGGCGCCCAGCCGATCGGTAGCAGAGCCGAGACTGAAACCGGGGTGTTCAGAATCTCAGTGCTGATGTGCTAACGGAATATCCCACTGCGCCACCTGGGCACTAAATGTTGGGACTTTTTGTACATTTTGTAAAATGCAGAAAAAAAGAATCTGTAATTTTTAATTAAACTGATCCTTAATTCCACTGACATGTACAATGTTTGTCACTGACCAAATTAATTGTATTTTGTTAATTTAAATAACAAAAGTACAATTTAATGCCTGTAAAAAAGTGTTACATCACCTTTCCTATTAATTATACTTAGGAACTGTGAATACTAATTGCACAGCAGAATCTTTCCCATTCTGTAACGGGGTGGATCGCACCTCACTACTGAGGTGCTAGATGTAGCCCTACACAGGAACTAAAAAGTGAACCCAATTTGCAGGATGCTTAATCAAGGTAGAAGAATACTGAGGCTGAAAAATAAAGGATGAGGCCAAAACATCAAACAAAGTAACAAATGAAAGACACAAAAACATCTGCAGCCCACAACGGAGGGGGCGGATTGAACAGGGATAGTGCAGGAATAGCCGAATAGGCAAAGCAGTTGTAGCCTAGTGGTTAGAAGCCTAGAAGGTTGCTGGTTCAAACCCCACCACTGCCAGGTTACCACTGTTGGACCCTTGAGCAAGACCCTTAACCCCTTAATTGCTTAGACTGTACACTGTCCACTAAATGCCAAAACTGTAAATGTAAATGAAAGAAAACCCTGAACAAGCCAGGGATGGCAACAAGCAAGCCCAATGCATCACCTCAACAACTGACGCAGCCCACAGAGCAAAGATGTTCACAAGTCACAAAATACGAGTGTGAGTCGAGTCACGAGTCATTAGGCTAGAGTCTGAGTCAAGTCACGAGTCGTTAGGCTAGAGTCCGAGTCAAGTCACGAGTCAATATAATTTACACAAAACATATATTGGAAATGTAGCGTAGAAATAAACACATAATCTGTAAGTTCAGATAAAAACAACAACAGATTAGCGACTGTATTTAGCCGTTTTACTTAGTGCCTTTACTTTCCTAGGTACCAGTTAAAAGCTTAAACTGATGTTTTGTTTTCATTGCAAATTACTGCACAGCGGCCAAAATCCCAAACACAGCAAAAAATCCATAACCACTGCTTACCTTAGCTTATGTTGTTCCAGATGCTATTAAATTTATAACCGTGTGTCCCATTAGGAATACAATCCGTTATTTTGTAAATGTGCTTATAATTAAAAACCTCCAAACTTTTCCCGGTTGTGAAGTAAAACACGAACTCATTAGAAAGCCAATCAAGCGTTTCATTGACACTTCATCTGTGTGATGCTGCAAACTAAATACATGCAAATAACAGCATTTTTTTTCAATCATTAGCGCCAATTCTGTAGGAGCGTTCCATTCACATTATCTTTTACTGTGAAGTGCGCTATGTATTCCACCATTTTAAGGGAGATTCATATTCAAAGTAGGGAGTAGGGAGCGACGCTTCATCACTACGACGGAAGCTGGCTGGAACATTTAGCCACTGCGTGCATTGCGGGTAAAGATGGCCGGAGCGTTATCAGAGAGCAGTAAATGACACGATCAGAATGATGTCGGCTCATACATATACAGTGTATCACAAAAGTGAGTACACCCCTCACATTTCTGCAGATATTTAAGTATATCTTTTCATGGGACAACACTGACAAAATGACACTTTGACACAATGAAAAGTAGTCTGTGTGCAGCTTATATAACAGTGTAAATTTATTCTTCCCTCAAAATAACTCAATATACAGCCATTAATGTCTAAACCACCGGCAACAAAAGTGAGTACACCCCTAAGAGACTACACCCCTAAACGTCCAAATTGAGCACTGCTTGTCATTTTCCCTCCAAAATGTCATGTGACTCGTTAGTGTTACTAGGTCTCAGGTGTGCATAGGGAGCAGGTGTGTTCAATTTAGTAGTACAGCTCTCACACTCTCTCATACTGGTCACTGAAAGTTCCAACATGGCACCTCATGGCAAAGAACTCTCTGAGGATCTTAAAAGACGAATTGTTGCGCTACATGAAGATGGCCAAGGCTACAAGAAGATTGCCAACACCCTGAAACTGAGCTGCAGCACAGTGGCCAAGATCATCCAGCGTTTTAAAAGAGCAGGGTCCACTCAGAACAGACCTCACGTTGGTCGTCCAAAGAAGCTGAGTGCACGTGCTCAGCGTCACATCCAACTGCTGTCTTTGAAAGATAGGAGGAGTGCTGTCAGCATTGCTGCAGAGATTGAAAAGGTGGGGGGGTCAGCCTGTCAGTGCTCAGACCATACGCCGCACACTACATCAAATTGGTCTGCATGACTGTCACCCCAGAAGGAAGGCTCTTCTGAAGTCTCTACACAAGAAAGCCCGCAAACAGTTTGCTGAAGACATGTCAACAAAGGACATGGATTACTGGAACCATGTCCTATGGTCTGATGAGACCAAGATTAATTTGTTTTGTTCAGATGGTCTCAAGCATGTGTGGCGGCAAACAGGTGAGGAGTACAAAGATAAGTGTGTCATGCCTACAGTCAAGCATGGTGGTGGGAATGCCATGGTCTGGGGCTGCATGAGTGCAGCAGGTGTTGGGGAGTTACATTTTATTGAGGGACACATGAACTCCAATATGTACTGTGAAATACTGAAGCAGAGCATGATCCCCTCCCTCCGGAAACTGGGTCGCAGGGCAGTGTTCCAGCATGATAATGACCCCAAACACACCTCTAAGACGACCACTGCTTTATTGAAGTGGCTGAGGGTTAAGGTGATGGACTGGCCAAGCATGTCTCCAGACCTAAACCCAATAGAACATCTTTGGGGCATCCTCAAGCGGAAGGTGGAGGAGCGCAAAGTCTCGAATATCCGCCAGCTCCGTGATGTCGCCATGGAGGAGTGGAAAAGCATTCCAGTGGCAACCTGTGAAGCTCTGGTAAACTCCATGCCCAGGAGAGTTAAGGCAGTTCTGGGAAATAATGATGGCCACACAAAATATTGACACTTCAGGAACTTTCACTAGGGGGTGTACTCACTTTTGTTGCCGGTGGTTTAGACATTAATGGCTGTATATTGAGTTATTTTGAGGGAAGAATAAATTTACACTGTTATATAAGCTGCACACAGACTACTTTTCATTGTGTCGAAGTGTCATTTTGTCAGTGTTGTCCCATGAAAAGATATACTTAAATATCTGCAGAAATGTGAGGGGTGTACTCACTTTTGTGATACACTGTATATACACTTGAGGACAAAATTATTAGCCCCCCTATGAAATTTAAAGTTATTTACAAATTTCCCAAAGTCATTTTATAACAGAGCAGGGATTTTTTAATATAGCATTTCTAAACATACTAGTTTTCTTTAGAAAGCATAAATTATTTTTATTTGCTTACTATAACAGAACTATTTCAAAAGAAACAAAAATCACCGGGGTCAATATTATTAGCCCCCTTAAGAACTGACTTTTTTATTGAGCCATAGCACAAACCACTGCTGTGCAATGGTGTGCTTTAACTTTGTAATGATAAAAGCTCGTTAAATCAAGTCACAGCTGAGGGTTATCTCCCAATTTACACACAGTATAAAAGCTTCAGTAAGCATTTGAGCTGTCACTTGAGAAAGCATCATGCCAAAAACAAAAGAAATCAGTTTAGACTTGAGAAAAAGAATCATCGATGCTTACAAAGCAGGAGAAGGATATACAAAGTTATCACAGCGTTTCCAAGTGTCAAGAACTGGAGTGAGAAGTATTATTAAAAAATTCAAAGAGAGCCACACAATTCAGAACAAGCCTGGCAGAGGTAGGAAGCGCAAGATATCAAAGACCCTGGAAAGAAAACTAGTGAGAGATGTGTCTAAAGACCCCAGAACAACTGCCAAGACACTAGTGAACGACTTAGCCAGGTCAGGAATAATTGTCTCAAAAAAGACAATCACTAGAGCCCTGCACAGGAATGAATTGCGAGGTTGCAGACCAAGAAAAACTCCACTCCTGCAGAAAAGACACCTTCAAGCCAGACTGAAGTATGCTAAGGACAACCTGGAGAAAGATTATGCATACTGGAAGCATGTCCTTTGGTCAGATGAGACAAAAGTAGAGCTCTTTGGCCATAGAGACATTGCTTATGTTTGGAGGAAAAAGGGGGAGGCTTATCACCCAAAGAACACCGTCCCCACAGTGAAACACGGTGGTGGGAGTATTATGCTGTGGGGATGTTTCAGTGCATCTGGACCTGGGAATCTTGTCAAGGTGGAAGGAATCATGAGGAAAGAAGGATATGTGAATATTTTGAAAGAAAACCTTAAGCAGTCAGCAGCAAAACTTGGTCTGGGTCGTCGCTTTCTCTTCCAACATGACAACGACCCAAAACATACATCGCTCCTGGTGAAGAACTACCTCCAGAAGACCAAAGTGAACGTTATTGACTGGCCTGCACAAAGCCCTGACTTGAATCCCATTGAAAATCTGTGGGGTGAACTGAAGAAGAAGATTCATGCCAGAAGGCCATCAAATCTGGAGGAGCTAGGGAGATTTGCCAAAGAAGAATGGGCTGGGATTCCTCAGGAGATGTGTCAGAGACTTGTTGAAAACTACAGTAAACGACTGCAGGCTGTTATCCAGCAAAAAGGATACACAACTGACTATTAGCATCAGGGAGGCTAATAATTTTGGCCGTGGTAGTTTTTGATTTTGTGAAATAATTTAATTTCTGTGGGCAAAGTAAAATGATTTAATCATTCAAAATAAAACTGGGATGTTTGAAAAGGCTGTGTTAAAAGTTATTTGCTCTATTTAACAGTACTTGGGAAATACATTTAAAACAATGAATTTTTCATAGGGGGGCTAATAATTTTGTCCTCAAGTGTACATATAGTTGTCACACGTAACTCCAATTCCGAGTCGAGTCTGAAGTTGCTGTGTGTGCGACTTACGTGCGACTCGGACTCAAGTCACAGACTCGAGTCCTCATCTCTGCCACAGAGTGCCTGCTAAGTGCCATAGATGAAATATAAATTAAACATCTTAGTAAATCAAAGTCATTGACTATGTACAATGGGACTATTAGTTTGCCAGATGTTGCTGAGAATGTCTGTACATTTGCATATGGCTTAAGCCTTTGCAGTTCTTCCTCCATCACATAATATAAATGGTCTGAGTCCTTCACACATGTAAAGACAAGATAAAACACTCATACACAGACACACTCTGACACACCAGTCTGTTAGACATAATCACACTTGACAAAATAAATAAGAGGCTATTTTCATAAGCTTTAAATAATAAGTGCACATCTTACAAAGATGACATATGTATTTTTCTCTCTCAGCTTTTCCCTTTTTCACAGCATCCCTATTAAAAAAAGAAGAAAAAAACACCCGAGAAGCTGTTGTTCTCAGAAATGTACATGACAGGAAGTGAGTTAACACAGTAGCTGCAAGGTGTGAGGTACCTGACCCCCAACACCCTGTGTGAGCTTCAAAATACTGCACTGATGAGTGTCAGACAGGTGCCATTAGATGCCAAATCTCTTTCTTTCTTCCTCTCTGTCTATCTCAGCGGCTGAGAACAGTCTTCCCGGGTGAGTTTAGTCAGTCTACTCAAACACAAATCCCACAGACTTTACCATATAAACACTCCACCAACACCACAGCTTCACACGACGCTACAGCCAAAATTGCCCCCTGATCCGTTCCACGCCGAAGCTCATTGAGAAGAAATTGAATTCAGATTCAGGCCAATGTACACAAACACACACTCGTAAACACACGTACACACAGATTGTACAGACACACAGCCGGAGAGAGATGGTGGGCTGTCCGTTAAAAGCAGCCATGCCTCTCTTATCAGCATCACAGGCTCACCAGAAAGAGCCACGGTCAAATTAAAAGGAGGTTGGCAGAGCAAGAATGAAAAGAGAGAGGAAAGTGCCTTCGGGGGAAACATACTGAGTTGGCAGCAGTTCAAAGAGGGAGGATCCCCGTGCCTTTTATAGCCCAAATGGCAGTTTCTGGCACTGCTGCAAAACATACAATGCCTCATGGCAAAACTGCACCATTACACTTAGTGCAGAGGGAAGCAGGAAAAACGGGTGAAAATAATACAGTGAAATATTTTTTTAATTGTTGGCAAATGTTTTGTAAAAAACATCTTTAAAAAAGGTCATGAATTCTTTGTGCTGTTTAAATAAATAAATAAGTACATGTTTATTTTTTTAATTTTTACAAATTTTCCTCACAATCTTACAAAAAAGGCTTGCATGAATTATTATTGCTGTTTGTTTATTTATTTATTTATTCATTCATTTATTCATTCATTCATTCATTCATTCATTCATTCATTCATTCAATTTAACGAATTTTCCTCACAATCTAAAAAAAACAAAAAAGGCTTGCATCCTTTTTGCTGTTTAAATAAATATTTATGTATTTATTACATTTATTTACTTTTACTTTATTTTTATTTTGCTAACCAAAAAAAAGGCTTGCACTGATTTTCATTATTTAATTATTTACTTTATTAATTTTACTAATTTCCCTCCCGATCTAAAGAGGCTTCATTATTTTTGTTGTTTAAATAAATAAATACATATTTATTTATTTTTACTTTATTTATTTTTCCTCCCAAATATTTATTTATTTATTTTTACTAATTTTCCTCCCAAATATTTATTTATGTATTATTTATTTAAAAAAGGCTTGCATGAATTATATATATATATATATATATATATATATATCCTTCCAATCTAATCAATATAAAAAATGCTCCTGTTTAAATTAATATGTATTTATTTATTTATTTGCTTATTTTATTTATAAATTTTCCTCCCTATCTAAAAAAATAACAACAAAAAAGGCTTGCATGAATTTTTTTTTTTTTTTTTGCTGTTTAAATAAATAAATATTTTATTTTTACTAATTTTCCTCCTAATCTCAAAAATCTTAATGGATTCATTTTGCTGTTTAAATAAATAAATTATTATTTTTAAAATGTATTTTCAAAGCATTTTCCCTAAATTTACCTCCCAATCTAGTCTCATTCAAATACCTGATTTTTTTTTCTGCCTCTACTGCTGCACACCTCCGCCGTCCCTAACACGCCCCCTTTCTGGCACATGTGCAGTGCCGACCCCTTCTTTTCACCTGCATGAAGTAGGTTCATATGGGGATCTGTATTGTGCAGAGTGTGTCACACACTGATCTCCACTATCCCCCGTCTCACAGGCAGCAGAGGTTGTAATTGCACCAATCCTTACGGCCTCCCTCCCTCAGACAAGGTGCCCGGCTCTCCGTTAGCAGAGCTGAGATTCAAACTCATAAGCTTGAAATGTTGCCACTGGTGGGTCAATTTCTAGAGTTAATGTATCAGATAAAAGTTAACCATGTATTAATTACTACATATTATATATTATTGTTTACCTTTTTTCACATACATTTTACAGTATTTTCTCCTGCAAACTCTGCTTATTGCACAGCACTCTCGCCTTGATGTCATTGCATGTACAGAAAACCATAGTACTTCTTCCATGTTCTTCCACCACTCATGCTAGCACTTCAACTAAACAGTACACGTTCCTTTTGCCATGACAAGAAAGTAATTCCCCTCCCCAAGCCCTCCCTTCCTCAGACACTGTTAACTGTGTTTGCTGATTGTCTGGTCTTGTGTTTGTGCTTGTGTTTTGGTGATGGTGAGAGTGGCAAGCCGTAGTCTAGTGGTTAAGGTATAAGCCTCACCACTGCCAGGTTGCTGCTGTTGGGCCCTTGAACAAGGCTCTTAACTCTCAATTGCTCAGACTATAATGTATACTGTAACATAATGTAAGTCACTTTGGATAAAGGCATCTGCTAAATGCTGTAAATGTAAAATGAACTAGCATATAAGACAATTGTTACTGTCAAATATGACCAATTTGTTACTCCAGTCTAATCACACTGGTCAGAAAAATTAAAAAAAGAGTTTCTCCTAGTTTATTTCTCTCCACTTATTTTAATCATGTGGCCCATGGTAAAAGAAAGCACAATTTGCAAGCACTGCAACAGAAACATGTAAGGTGCAAAATCAGTAAAACACATAACTGTGTATCATTTATTCTTGTATTCATTCATTTATTTATTCATTCTTTTATTCACATTCACATTTCTGGTGCCTTAACTCAATCAATGTATCCTGATTAACTTGATTCATTAAAATTAAACTGTCATGTGTTAGGTTTTTTTGAAAACCCACATAAGATTGTTTCCTTATGTTTAACATACTGAGGTGTCAAGATCACTTACACACTTCTTTCCTTTTAGCCGCTTTGTCATAATGGCTAATACTCACAGTAAACACCGTCCCAACAACCACAAGTGTTCCAATACAACATGCATATGCAAACACACACAGACACACTTCATTGCATGAATGTCTGTAAGCAGATTTATGCATGCCCGTCTGACAGTAGATCGGCAGGCGTGACCTCAGTTCTAAAGCAAGGCCAGCGAGAGGAGAGGCACCCCACAGTTCATCATTAAGATCTGCAGCCAGAGCTGAGTTCACAGCTGAACCAGCAGCGCTGTGCAAATAATGACACTACGCTTCCAGCCTGGTTACTCTCTACATTTACTTTACTTCAGTAACTGCATCAGCCAGCAGGTCAGGAATATACTTAAAGGATAATACTGGTAGTTTTTAACATTGAATTTTAAAGAAAAAATAAATAAATTAATAAATAATAATAATAAAAATAATAGCAATAATAATAATAACAATACTACTACTCCTACAACTAATAATAATGATAATAATAATAATAATATAATAATATTAATAATAATAATAATAATAACAATACTACTAAAACTACTACTACTAGTAATAATAATAATATTAATAATAATAATGATAATAATAATAATTATAATAATAGTAACAATAATAACAATACTACTAGTACTGCTACTGCTACAACTAATACTAATACTAATAATAATAATAATAATAATAATAACAATATTACTAGTACTACTACTAATAATAATAATAATATTAATAACAATAATAATTATAATAATAACAATACAACTAATACTGCTACTCCTACATTTACATTTTCTGCATTTAGCAGACGCTTTTATCCAAAGCGACTTACAGTTGTAACAGTATACAATCTAAGCAATTTAGGCTTAAGGGCCTTGCTGAAGGGTCCAATAGTGGCAACCTGGCAGTAGTGAGGCTTGAACCGGCAACCTTCTGATTACTGGACCAGTAATAATAATAATAATAATAATAATAATAATAATAATAATAATAATAATAATAACAACAATAACAATACTACTACTAAATCTACTACTAATAATAATATTAATATTAATAACAATAATATACTATAAAATAAAAAACAATAAAATAATAAATCTACAAATAACAACAATAATAACAATACCACTAGTACTACTACTACTACTACTACAACTTCTACTACAACTAATGATAATAAAAATAATGATAATAATAATAATAATATTCATTCAAACATTTATCCATTCATTGTCTGTTTTACCAGCGCTTTAGGGTCAGGGTCATGGTGGATCCCATTCACTGGGCAAAAGGTAGAAAACACCGTGGTCAGGTCGCTAGTCCATCACAGGGCAATAGGGGCAAAGTAGTAGTTCCAGCAGAAACTGGAGCACCCAGAAGAAACCCGAGGAGAACATGCAAACTCCTCACAGAAAGGACCCAGATGGCTCCACCTACAAATCACACACAGAACTTTCTTGCTGTGAGGCGACAGTGCTACCCACCGGGCCATTGTGTCGCCTAGGGTAATATTGTTTAATCGCAGTTTCTTTTTTATTTCATTTTTGTGATGCTCAATTGACACTAGACAGTTTTAGAGATATTAGTGCATTCAAAGTGAAATTAAATGATAAATCAGCATACATACGTATGTGCATGTACAGTATGTACATGTACAGTTTACCTGTATATTTACCCATTCGACAGACATTCTTAAATTAAAATTACTTTTAATAAAGACAGAATTTAAGTAATTGTGGATCCAGGGCTTTGGTCAAGGGTCCAATGGTGACCGCATAGCAATAATGTGGCTGTAACCACATTATTGTGCTGTAACCAGCCTTCCAATTAAGAGTCAAGTACCTAAGCCACCAATATTAAATATTCTTAATTGTAAAATAAATACTACAGCTGTAAAAACTACATACCAAAACAGACCGTTAATGTCGTTCTTATGGTAAGCCATCGGGGAGTAAGTGGGTGGAGGGTGGTGGTGGTGAGAGGGTACGGCTGGGTCATGCAGTGGGATGAGACAGCAGGGTATGGGGCTCCTCGAGGCACGCACACTGTCACCAGGCTTCTTTCCCAGTGCCTCACGCTGCCATTCAGTTGAAAACAATGACCCAAATCAGATGACAGATGACACGTCAGGGTGTGTGAAGACTACACAGAAGATCTTGGCTGGCCCATCTGTCAGAGTGCAAGCCAGAGAGCTTTTGAAGAAAGAACGCGTATACACGCGCGGTGGTACGAACACACCCACATTATATAGCAAAGGGATTTTTATTGTACAGATACTTTGTGGATAATGAATTCCAGATGCTTGCAGTACCCTTACCTCATGGTACAATGTGTACCCACAGTAACTCAACCCTGCCTCTTTGTTCCTATTGTGGTCTGCAGATTTAGGTACACAGATTAGGTCTACAATAGCACAGCAAGCCTAAGTCTACAAAGATTTTTCTTTTTGAAATAAATGGTGAACAAAGCAGTACCAAGCTGATTCGTATTAGATTTACTCCCTTGATCTAATCTACTCCTTAGTCCAATATCTACCATGACTGTAACACAGAGGTCTAGACCTCTGTATTTTCTTTTTTTTTTCCTTTTGGATCCCCCACATATTTTCAGTAGGGCTGGCACCGATCCGATACTCTGTATCGGTCTGAAATTGCCAAATCACTGGATTGGATATCGGAAGGAAAAAAACATGTAATCTGATCTGATACTGTTGCTTAATGTAAATAATACTTAATGTAAATAAGGCCATTGTTTGTGTGTAAAGCAAATAACACACGAAGATATGTTCCAACAGAGCGCCGTTCATTGCCAGCTCACTCTGCAACTGCCGTAACAAGGTGCATCTTGATGACATCAATAACATGTGCCACTGATCTAAAACTCATCTGCAACAGCCATTCAAAAATTAAAACACACTGATCTACTTAAACTTTTTGCATTTAAAAAAAATCATCTACTACTGCCACATCTAAAAACACAATTTAAACACAATAAAAATGGCTTTATAAATAATAAATTGCTCAGAGATGAGATAAAGAAAACCTTCCGGCTTGGAGATCTCTCACATCCTCAACGATTAATCCATTAGTGTTATGAAATAAAACAAACTACACAGTTTCCCGTTTAGCCACAGATGTCCTCTTCAAAATCCAGCAGGGTTTAATCATCTAAAAACATGACGAACTTTAACGGAAAATCTCAACTCTGCGTCAATTCTAATTGCTGTTTGATTGACATCAACATCTTTCAATTGTAGACACTTTGGACGATGCTGTAAAGCGAGATGTCACGTGAACAACAGCTCTAACGTAAGTAAAACCAAAAATGCTGCTGTTGTTCTGTGTGTAAAAGTGAAAATAAAAACAGCAGTTTTGCATAAGTGTGATGTTGTAGGTTCTGTATTTATTCCTTTAGAATATTTGTTACACAGTGTGAGCATTGTTATTTAGATAGTTAGGTTAACCATGGTACATTGAGACATGTATTATTACTGCTCAGTTGTTCGAGAGGAGAAATGACGGTATCGGATTAGCTTCGGTATCGGACATAAAAAAGTGGTATCGAGCCATCCCTAATTTTCAGTTATCAAATTCAGTACAGAAACAGCGAGTGTACAATGCGGAAAAACTTGATTAACGTATTTACCTTAAAAGTAGCTGTTCATTTGCAAACAATCATCAAGCTCTCATAAGATGCTATGTTATCGTAATGTTTGACAAAGTAAATGTTGCTTTTCAAGCAAGTTGGGCAGAAAATCGTGAGGTTCATGAGCTAAGCGGCATGTAGGAAGAGTGGTAGCCTAGTGGGTAGCGCTTTGTGCTAAGATTGTCGGTTCAAATCCAGGCTTTGATCCAGATCATCACATAGTTTAAGAAAATATAAGCTAATTAACATTATCATTTGGGGGAATCCATGCATTCATCGATGTTGAGTGGATGTCTGTCTGCATTTTGTCCACTGGAAAAACAAGATGCTTCCTACTTCAGGGAGCAGGTTTACAATACAGCCTCAACCATGAGTGGCAAATGTCTCATGACATCTACCTAAAAGAGAAGACACGTTTCTTTCAGAAACAACAATATTTGGAAAGACCAGTACATAGAGTAACCAACCATCCAGCAAAGAGGCCCCTCACATCTACATTGATAGACTGGAAGTTCTTTGGTCAGTGCCTTCATTAAGCCCAGCTTATAGTTGACCATCACAGATGTAACAATTGTCTTGGAGGTCCCTGTTGTTTCCATGATCTCCAGGACAGATTGAGTGGCAGATCACAGGGATTATTTGACATGGATTTAAAGATCACAGATCCTTATGGTCCGACACCTGATAGAGAAGTTCAATGCCGCTCAATCTGTCCTGAACATCATGGAAACAACAGGGACCTCTGCATCAGGTAAAGCAAGCCCTTTTGCGCATGGAGTCTGAAATGATTGTTACACTATATTATATGTTATTGTCAACTATAAGCTGAGCTTTATGAAGCCACTGACCAAAGAGCTTCCAGTCTATCAATGTGGATGTAATTAAAGCAAACCGGAGGCATGAAATATTAGTCTAAATGAACTTGAAATGCTTCCCAAAAGTCACAGAGCCGGCCAACTCGATTGGTGTGTACTCAAGTCAAGTCAAATTCATTTGAATAATGGACCAAAAAACAAAACATAACATACCCACACAGTCAACCACACAGTCAACTGAAGAGCATTACAAATGAATCTTGTATTATCCATAGGTCACATTATTTGCTGAAAAAAATAAGCCTGCATTGCTAGCAGCTTCACATTAAGGTGCCCAGGTGGCACAGTGGAATATTCTGCAAGCAAACCAGCGCTGGGATTCTGATGTCTCAGAGTTCGAGTCTCAGCTCTGCTCAGGTTGGCTGGACAAAATTGTGCACTAGACTTCTCCTAAGATTAAGAAAATACTCCAGATCTTCCTGATCACACTTCCTGTTACAATATGTTACACTTTACATTTTCGGCATTTAGCAGATGCTCTTATCCAGAGCGACTTACAGAAGTGCTTCCATAGTGAACATTACCTTACTCTAGTTTAAGTGGACAACAGTCAAATAATACAAATCTGCTTTTTTTTGCAAGAAATGAATGTGTTAGTAAGTAAGTACATGTCAGCTTAAGTGCTTAGTAAAGAGGTGATGAAGGTTTTTAATCGTCTTTTGAAGACAGTGACAGACAAGGGTCAAACTCGTTCCACCACTTGGGTGCAAGTACAGAAAAGAGCTTTAATGCTTGTCTTCCTTGAGTTCTGGGTGGAGGATCAAGTCGAGCGAGACTAGTGGCTCAAAGGTTGCGTGGTACCGAGCAGGCTTTGATTAGACCTTGAAGGTAACTTGGGGCTGGTCCATTTTTGGCTTTGTAGGCGAGCATCAGTGTTTTAAACTGAATGCGGGCAGCTACAGGAAGCCAGTGAAGAGAACGCAGCAGTGCGGTGATGTGGCAGTGTTCATATGAGAGGTCATTTTCAGCCTTACAGAGACTTAAGACCTGGCTAAGAGAGCAGAGTTTGACAAATAAGAAACCTACAGGATCCCTATAGTGGATCCAAAGAAAGTGTGTGTGTATTAACATATTTTCTAGATATGCCAAGGATTAGATGTTTCGAAATAGATTGGACACAAGGGTTAATAGGTTTATTTTACTGTGCAATTAAAGCCTAGTTCCTAAGCCTTTTCAACAGTAAATTTCAGCAGTGTGGACGTCACGTCACTAAAAACTTGAATTCTAGTTACAGCCCTGATCTCTTCACATTAGGACTTTATTCTGAGAGCAGGCAGCTGCCAGCAGCTCCACAAGCCAAAGCTTATTCCAAATGGCTTTAATATTTTTTTTTTTTCAATTAAAGCCTTTTTCTCTCTCTCAATTCAGTTCCTCACTAATAACATAATGGCAGGTGGAATGTCATAGCAGGGTGTAATGCAGCTAAGTCCTGGCTGCTGTTTTAATGCCTTTCTAATTGGAGCCCACTTTTCAGCATGATGTGCAAGGCAAACATGATTTGTAAAATAACGAATGCAAAACTAATAGCTAGTCCTCAACCTAATGCAGGGCTTTTTGTAAGGTGAAAAAAAAAAACCTGCAAGCCATAATTGGGTGTACCTCAAAAAGACATTTTAAACTCATCATTTCATTTCCCATGCTTTTTATGTCACATTTTGTTGTAGGGATAAAAAAAAAGAAAAAGAAGAAAAAAAAAAAATGAATGTGTTTTCTCATCCATTCTGAGGTTAATGGTCAAGTTGTGAGCTTTTAAAACGGAGAAATCCTGCTGAAAGGAATTGTGTTAATTAATTGTAAAACATGATTTTTTTTTCTCTCTTACTTCACTGGATGCATTTTGTGAGGTTTTTTTAACCCATTTTACACATTAAAATTAAATTCCTTTCACCGTTTCTACAAGACATCACACAGCCACACACATAGTCAGTCCACCTTCTGCATGTTTACATGAATGTTGCAAACAGTGACCACAGGTAAGGTTTGAACACAGGCACTTATTCTACCAGCTACCATCAAATGCATCTAAATACACAGAGAAGCTTGTAGTAGCTATAAATGCATGCTACACATAGCTCATTTCAACCAAAAGAACTCTGGTTCTTCAACTGGTTCTGTTCAGACTTCTTAGAACCTTGGTGCTTCGAAAAAACGGTCTGCGTTTCCACCAGTTTTGGGAGCCAAGGATGCGTTGGGTGTTTTCACAATGGAAGTAAATAGTACTAACATGATAGTGGAGCATGTAATTATCTGCAAGCATTTATGCTTTTGTTACAGATGTTCGTTTTATGCAAAAAGCAAGCATCGATGGACTACTGGTGATAAAAAGATGTAGAAGGTTACTCCATGCAAGACAAATGGTTTGTGAAACGTTTTCATTTGCAGAAGTTTAGTACACGAGTATATGCACACAAAAATGGACATTTGTATTTTTATACTTTATGTATACACTGATCAGCCATAGCATTAAAACCACCTACTTGTATCTACACTCACTGTGCTTTTTATCAGCTCCACTTAACATATAGAAGCACTTTGTAGTTCTACAATTACTGACTGTAGTCCATCTGTTTCTCTGCATGCTTTGTTAGCCCCCTTTCATGCTGTCCTTCAATGGTCAGGACACACACAGGACCACTACAGAGCAGGTATTATTTAGGTGGTGGATCATTCTCAGCACTGCAGTGACACTGACATGGCGGTGGTGTGTTAGTGTGTGTTGTGCTGGTATGAGTGGATAAGACACAGCAGCACTGCTGGAGTTTTTAAACACCTCACTGTCACTGCTGGACTGAGAATAGTCCACCAACCTAAAATATATCCAGCCAACAACACCCCATGGGCAGCGTCCTGTGACCACTGATGAAGGTCTAGAAGATGACCAACTCAAACAGCAGCAAAAAATGAGCGATCGTCTCTGACTTTACATCTACAAGGTGGACCAACTAAGTAGGAGTGTCTAATAGAGTGGACAGTGAGTGGACACGGTATTTAAAAACTCCAGCAGTGCTACTGTGTCTGATCCACTCATACCAGCACAACACACACTAACACACCACCACCATGTCAGTGTCACTGCAGTGCTGAGAATGATACACCACCCAAATAATATCTACTCTGTGGGGGTCCTGACCATTGAAGAACAGGGTGAAAGCAGGCTAAAACAGTATGTAGAGAAACAGATGGACTACAGTCAGTAATTGTAGAACTACAGTGTTTTTATATGGTAGGTGGAATTTCTTTAATTGGTGTTTTATTGCGCTGGTAGTGGTGAGCAATGTCTAACATCCGTCCTGATTTAGCATTCAGGTCTGTACAATTCTCCTGCACACCACACATGCAATTCTGTACAATTCTCCTTTACACTCTTCCTATAGACTGTGTTCATAGTGGTACACGATAGGCCTGTACATGTAGATTAAGCCCTTAAAATACGAACATTGAAATAATTTGTGCGACGTTCAACATGAGTCCATGGGCCCTGGGTTTAATCTTTAGTTAATGTGACTGAACGTTTTAGTCTAAATCCTGTGATGAACAGGCACCATGCCAAACCACCAAACCACAGCACTAAATACAATGAATTGGTTATTTAAAAAATGAATATACAAATGTCACACAGAAACAATATGATCTAATATACAACCCCAAATCAGAAAAAGTTGGGACAGTATGGAAAATGCAAATAAAATAAAAACACAGTGTTCCTTACATTTACTTTGACTTTTATTTGATTGCAGACAGTTTGAACCCAAGATATTTCATGTTTTGTCTGCCGAACTTAATTTCATTTGTTAATATACCTCTATTCCTGCATTTCAGGCCTGCAACACATTCCAAAAAAAGTTGGGACAGGGAAAATTTAGGTCTAGTAATGAGATGAAAAAACTAAATAATCATGTGATTCCAAACAGGTCATTGTAATCATGGTTTGGTACAAAAGGAGCATCCAGGAAAGGCTGAGTCTTTGATGAGCAAAGATGATTATAGGATCTCCAGTTTGTCAACAAATGTGTGAGAAAATGATTGAAATGTTTAAAAACAATGAACCTCAAAAAAGATTGGAAGGGATTTGCATATTTCTCCCTCTACAGTGCATAATATCATTAAACCATTTAAGGAATCAGGAGGAATTTCAGTGCGTAAAAACTTGAGTGGAACGCCTGTTATCTTCGATCCCTCAGACGGCACTGCATCAAGAACCGTCCCTCAACAATAGCTGATATAACCACATTGGCAAGCACTACAATACAGAGTTACATGCACAAATACCACTTAAAACTTTACTGTGCAAAAAAGAAGCCTCATGTTAACCATGTACAGAAGCGGCATGACTACTTTAGGCTCGAAGGCATCTAGGATGGACCACCACAGTGGAAACGTGTATTTTCAGATGAATCAGCATTCCAGTTTTTTGGGGGGAAATTGGACGCCATGTGCTCAGACGAAAAGGACCATCCAGACTGCTATCAGCAAAAAATCCAAAAGCCAGGGTCTGTCATGGTATGGGCTGTGTCAGTGCCCTTGGCAAAGGTCATTCACACTTCTGTGATGGTTACACTAATGCAGGAATGTACGTACATTGAGATCCTATGCAAAGATCTCGTCCATGCATTTTTCAACAAGACAATGCAAAACCACATGCTGCACATATTACAAAGCATGGCTGTGGAAGAAGAGGGTACGGGTACTGGACTGGCCTGCCAACAGTCCTGACCTGTCCCCAATAGAGAATGTGTGGAGAATTTTAAAAAGAAAAATGCGACAATGACGACCCCGTACTGTTGCACATCTTAGCGTGTTTGCAGGAAGAATGAGACAAAATAAAAGCTGAAACACTAAATCACTTGGTCTCCTCGGTGCCAAAACGTCTTTTAAGTGTGGTGAAAAGGAATGACAACATTACAAAGTGGTAAATGCTTTACTGTCCCAACTTTTTTTTGGAATGTGTTGCAGGACTGAGATGCAGGAATGGATGTTTATTAATAAATGAAATGAAGTTGAGCAGACAAAACATGAAATATCTCAGGTTCATCCTGTCTGCAATCAAATAAAAGTTAAAGTCAATGTGAGAAACTCTGTGTTTTTTATTATTATTATTTGCATTTTCCATGCTGCCAAACTTTTTCTGATTTGGGGTTGTACATGACGTAAGCTCATGTTTAAGGCCGTGTGCAGCCTTGGCACTGGATCTGAGTTTCAACAAGCTTTGTTTTGTACCCAGAGGTTGCCGCCTGGGTCTGGTACTGCTGAGACCAGACCAACATTCACAGGCTGTTTTACTCCGACTTCAGTGCCCTGACCTGCGGGTTCATACTAAATTACTGTCAGCAGGTGATAACACATCTTTTATCTTAAAACCTGGCTACTCCCTTCGGGGCTGGGTTAAGCACCTGCAAGCCTGGTATATATCACGAGGTAATGGTAAAAGCTGAAAAGTTATCTTTTTGCGGGCAAGATATGGCGAGTTATACAAATAAGCCTCAGTCCATCTTAGCTGACATATTGCTGGATAAAGAGTGTACATGACACCCCGGCCCCCTTTTCCCCTGTATGTTTATAATATATTGCATTGGGAACAGTGCCTGAGGTGAATTGGCATGTTTTGTCTAATGTACACACCACTGCAATATTAATGGAGCAGGAGGAAAGCATGTATATTCCTGAGAGTCTAGAACAAATGTATTTAGACATCATTTGTCAAATGTAAAAGCAGGATTATGGAGGATTAATCTTTGCCATATCTACAACAATACATTAGCACATACTTATTAAGAAAGCTACATACAGATTAAACAAAACAGCGCAACGACTTAGATATTCCAATTCATTAGGATGACTTGCATTCAGCGCAGTTTAGCTAATACGTCGTTCATTTCACACCTGAGACAAATGCTGTTTGTTTTAATATTAGCACCCAGCGAGAGGGAATATTTGCACCGTGTATTTCCCGCAGCTAGCACGCGGTGGACTGCAGCCATATACGAGTCAGGCAGAGTGCATGAACCGCTTCACACCTGCCCCAAACACAGCCTCTGCCAAACACTGATCTGCCTCTAAAGGAACTCACCACTACAGCCAAAAACGCCTCACTCCGCCGTTAGACCTGCAATAAAGAGTCTGAGCACCCATCTATGTACAGCTCTCCTCTTGTCACGGAAGCTTTCTTTATGCCAAGTCCAGACATCGATCCAGAAACAACACTTTACTAGTTATAAAAAGCTACTCCAGGACCTAGAGCTTAGCCATTACAGTGTTTAGTTTCACTGCCAAACATCTGCTTCTTTAATCTTTTATTCCTATTACATCTGATTAAAGATAACACCTTTTAAAAAGATAAGCTATTTAACAAACTTGTACAATCAGGACAAGGACACATGTAGGTATTTAAGTGTTAATGTGATTACACTTACAAACAAGAAGCACTGGGACAGTGACCAGTGCTCAGAATGGCAGCAATGCCACCTTCGGCTGGCTCTCAGTCAATGTTAAAACTGCTTAGTCAATGTTAAAACTGCTAATATATACACTGATCAGCCATAACATTAAAACCTCCTCCTTGTTTCTACACTCACTGTCCATGTTATCAGCTCCACTTACCATATAGAAGCACTTTGTAGTTCTACAATTACTGACTGTAGTCCATCTGTTTCTCTGCATGCTTTGTTAGCCCCCTTTCATGCTGTTCTTCAATGGTCAGGACTCTCCCAGGACCACTACAAAGCAGGTATTGATTGGTGGTGGATCATTCTCAGCAATGCAGTGATACTGACATGGTGGTGGTGTGTTAGTGTGTGTTGTGCTGGTATGAGTGGATAAGACACAGCAATGCCGATGGAGTTTTTAAACACCTCACTGTCCCTGCTGGAATGTGAATAGTCCAACAACCAAAAATAAATCCAGCCAACAGTGCCCTGTGGGCAGCATCCTGTGACCACTGATGAAGATCTTAAAGATGACCATTTCAAACGGCAGCAATAGATGAGCGATCGTCTCTGACTTTACATTTACAAGGTGGATAGTGAGTGGACACGATATTTAAAAACTCCAGCAGCGCTGCTGTGTCTGATCCACTCATACCAGCACAACACACACTAACACACCACCACCATGTCAGTGTCACTGCAGTGCTGAGAATGATCTACCACCTAAGTAATACCTGCTCTGTGGTGGACCTGTGGTGGTCCTGACTATTGAAGAACAGGGTGCAGGCTAAGAAAGTATGTAGAGAAAAAGATGGACTACAGTCAACAATTGTAGAACTACGAAGTGCTTTTATATAAGTGGAGCTGATAAAATGGACAGAAGGAGGTGGTTTTAATGTTATGGCTGATCGGTGTATATATATATACAGTGTATCACAAAAGTGAGTACACCCCTCACATTTCTGCAAATATTTCATTATATCTTTTCATGGGACAACACTATAGACATGAAACTTGGATATAACTTAGAGTAGTCAGTGTACAGCTTGTATAGCAGTGTAGATTTACTGTCTTCTGAAAATAACTCAACACACAGCCATTAATGTCTAAATAGCTGGCAACATAAGTGAGTACACCCCACAGTGAACATGTTTAAATTGCGCCCAAATGTGTCGTTGTCCCTCCCTGGTGTCAAGTGTCAAGGTCCCAGGTGTAAATGGGGAGCAGGGCTGTTAAATTTGGTGTTTTGGGTACAATTCTCTCATACTGGCCACTGGATATTCAACATGGCACCTCATGGCAAAGAACTCTCTGAGGATGTGAGAAATAGAATTGTTGCTCTCCACAAAGATGGCCTGGGCTATAAGAAGATTGCTAACACCCTGAAACTGAGCTACAGCATGGTGGCCAAGGTCATACAGTGGTTTTCCAGGACAGGTTCCACTCGGAACAGGCTTCGCCAGGGTCGACCAAAGAAGTTGAGTCCACGTGTTCGGCGTCATATCCAGAGGTTGGCTTTAAAAAATAGACACATGAGTGCTGCCAGCATTGCTGCAGAGGTTGAAGACGTGGGAGGTCAGCCTGTCAGTGCTCAGACCATACGCCGCACACTGCATCAACTCGGTCTGCATGGTCGTCATCCCAGAAGGAAGCTGACGCACAAGAAAGCCAGCAAACAGTTTGCTGAAGACAAGCAGTCCAAGAACATGGATTACTGGAATGCCCTGTGGTCTGACGAGACCAAGATAAACTTGTTTGGCTCAGATGGTGTCCAGCATGTGTGGCGGCGCCCTGGTGAGAAGTACCAAGACAACTGTATCTTGCCTACAGTCAAGCATGGTGGTGGTAGCATCATGGTCTTGGGCTGCATGAGTGTTGCTGGCACTGGGGAGCTGCAGTTCATTGAGGGAAACATGAATTCCAACATGTACTGTGACATTCTGAAACAGAGCATGATCCCCTCCCTTCAAAAACTGGGCCTCATGGCAGTTTTCCGACAGGATAACGACCCCAAACACAACCTCCAAGATGACAACTGCCTTGCTGAGGAAGCTGAAGGTAAAGGTGATGGACTAAACCCAATTGAGCACCTGTGGCGCATCCTCAAGTGGAAGATGGAGGAGTTCAAGGTGTCTAACATCCACTAGCTCCGTGACGTCATCATGGAGGAGTGGAAGAGGATTCCAGTAGCAACCTGTGCAGCTCTGGTGAATTCCATGCCCAGGAGGGTTAAGGCAGTGATAATAATGGTGGTCACACAAAATATTGACACTTTGGGCACAATTTGGACATGTTCACTGTGGGGTGTACTCACTTATGTTGCCAGCCATTTAGACATTAATAGCTGTGTGTTGAGTTATTTTCAGAAGACAGTAAATCTACACTGCTATACGAGTTGTACACTGACTACTCTAAGTTATATCCAAGTTTCATGTCTACAGTGTCGTCCCATGAAAAGATATAATAAAATATTTGCAGAAATGTGAGGGGTGTACTCACTTTTGTGATACACTGTATATGGAAGAATAAAGCTAGAACTAGACTTCCAAAAGCTTCCAGCACCGCTTGTTATATCATGTTGCCGCTTGTATCCCTGTGAAATATTGAGTTTGGTTTCGGTGGTGGCAGTGGTAGCAGGGTGGACCGCTGCTCGTGTTGCGATGGTGGCTCAGTTTCAAGCCGTCTGTCGGAGCTGAAAGAGGAGCATGAAGAGTGACGGGAGCATGTCACGTTGAAGTGAATCAAAGAGAATGAGTTCCGGTACTCGTGCTATCACTGAGGTGAGTGGAGGATGAATGTTTAATGATTATACCACCCGCTCTGCTTGAGACCTCACGTACTGACAGTGAGAGAGATCCAGTTCAGGGTGGTGATAGGCATGCATGAGACGATGAGGAATTCTAGCATGCCAACACACACACACACACACACACACACACACACAGAGTGCAGGCATCATTCAGAGGAGGGGATGTATGGGGATACAGGCTGTCAGCTGAAGAGATGAGCACTGACAATCAGTCAGTAGGAAAACAATGTTTCCTGTCACTGCTCTCTCTAATCACATCACAACGCCTTTACTTAAACCGTGCTCCCCTTCTGTGCGCTGACACCCAAACCGCTGTTCAAAAAGCACCTTGCTCTGCGTGAGAGGGAGTGGGTCAGGCAGCGCTGACAAAGCTAGGTAAGTCAGAAAGAAACAGCTTTGTTTCTGTTCTCAGTATGTTCACAGCTATGAAAGTAGAAGTGGTAACTTGAGGAGGGGCATACAGACAGCAATATACATGTAAGACTAAGCTTAGCGCAGACTGCAGGAGGTTTACCAAAGGAGATCTACCAATGGAACAGTGGTAGTCTAGTGGGTAGAGCTTTGGGCTATCAATCGGAAGATTGTGGGTTTGAATCGCGGCTCTGCCATGCAGTCACTGTTGGGCCCTTGAGCAAGACCTTTAACCCTGTCTGCTCCCGAGGCGCCGTCAATGGCTGACCCTGCACTCTGACCCTAGCTTCCAAACAAGCTGGGATATGAGGAAAATAATTACATTGTACTGTACATGTGTAAATATATATACAAGGGATCTTCAAAAAGTTTCTGCACTTTTATATTTTTATTGGAAATAGTGAGGTTTGGAGGAGTAGTAATTGATCGTGTGTGAGAGACTGAGAGAGAGCTTATAGTCCGGATTTAGCCCCATCTGATTTCCATCTTTTTGGAAGCTCAAAGAAGCTTTAAGGTGAAGATTTTCATGTGATGATGATGTGAAAGCAGCGACGCATCAGTGGCTATGTGTTCAACCAAAAAGATTTTGCTGATGGCATTAAACTGGTACGATGCTGGGAAAAATGCATCACAAAGGAAGGTGACTATGTAGAAAAGTGATGTAAAGTGTTTTCGAAATTTGAGCTACAGTAGCTCGTCTGTTGGTTTGGACCACATGGGCCAGCCTTCGCTCCCCACGTGCATCAATGAGCCTTGGCTGCCCATGACCCTGTCGCCAGTCTACTACTATTTCTTCCTTGGACCATTTTTAATAGACAATGACCACTTTTAGACCGGGAACACCCCACAAGAGCTGCAGTTTTGGAGATGCTCTGACCCAGTCGTCTAGCCATCACAATGTGTGTGTGTGTGTGTGTGTGTGTCAAATAAAGGCAAAGCACTGGCACAAAGGTGGAGGAACACATGGGACATAGAAAAACTTTCTATATGTGGTCTATAAGAATCTGACGCTGGCTTTTCTAGAGGTGGCGACTGCACCCCTGTTCCAAGGTAGATGTGCCAATCAGCACCTCTCTTGGCTAGCATGATGGTGGTGCAAAAAGAAACAAAATAATTGAAGAGGGGAATTGGAGATGACTAAAAAGGCAAAAATTAGAAAATAAATGCAATATATTTCACAGTTTGGGATTTTGTTTTGTCGTTTGGGATTTTTGACAGCTTAAAAGGTTGTGACAGTATAGAAAATGCAAAAAAAGGCTTCTTCTTTGCACAGTAAAGTTTTAATAAATGTAAGTCCGTATTGTAGTGCTTGCCAAAGGTTTGCCAAAGTAATTCCTTGTACATGTGGTGCTGTCTGAGGGATTGAAGCTCCCTTGCCCATTACATACTAATACTCCTCCAGATTCCTTGAATCGTTTAATGATATTATGCACTGTAGAGGAAGAAAATGCAAATCCCTTTCAATCTTTCTTTAAGGTACATTGTTTTTAAACATTTCAATATTTTTTTCATGCATTTGTTGACAAACTGGAGCTCCTCAGCCTTTCGTGAATACTGCTTTTGTATCAAATCATGATTACAATCACCTGTTGACATCACATTATTTATTAGGTAGTAATTCGGCATCTATTGTCCCATCTGCACCACTGTGCCACCCATTTAAATAAGTGTACATTTAAGTAAAGGAAAAATGACCTAAAAATCAGGTAAATAACAGAACGAATGCCTTTATTTGTCATATATACATATGCACATATACGGTACAATGAATTACAGCTTGTTTTTGGAAGCTGGGGTCAAAGCACAGGGTCAGCCATTGGGCCCAACAGTAGCTACATGGCAGAGCTGGGATTCGAACTCTTAACCTTTCAATTGACAGCCCAAAGCTCTACCCACTAGGCTACCACTGTTCTGTAAATAATAATAATGATAATAAGCAATGCACACTAATTTAGCAATCATGACAGGCACATGATGACTCTAGTAAGGCTTGCGGTCCTTCCCAAAAAGCCAGGTTCTAAAAAATATGACATTAAACTGTGTAGGTTGTACTAGACATTGTATCAGGCCTGTAACAGGAGCCAGAGCTGTTTACCTGAGCAGATAGTGCCTGTCAGAACACATTGCTGTCTGCTAATTGGGTCATTTCTGATATGAGAACGATGAGTGCCAGCGGACTGACGGGAGAGCGACCGGGGAGCCAAGAACCCGTGAGGCCCCTCTGGCATGGTATCAAAGCAGCCACATATGCCACTTGCAGACAATCTGGCACAGACCGGGCACTGCCAGGCACTGTCAGGGTACAGGCCCGAAAGCATGCAGGCCGCCTCAGTCAGGAGAGTGTAATTGCTACACGGGCATTTCAGAGTGTTTCAAAGACAGACTTAATCCACATGTGCTACAAAATTGGCAGATTTGTAGCAGATCTGCCTTCCCTAAACTGTTCCTCTTCACTTCTCTACTTGTCTTTCTGTTTCACATTGCCCCAGGACTGACCGAGCTCTGGTGAGGGCGGACAGGAATCTCTAATCTTTACTTTCTGCTTGCTTTGACAAGATTTTTTTGAGTGTGCGAGTGTGGAAGTTTGGCCAAATGGCATGAGGAATGTAGGAAGGGTGTCTAAAGCAGTGCATCTTAAACAGCCTTGAGGAAATGAATTCTATCATCCTCTCTGCACGCCTTCATCCTCAACAACATTAAAGCCGCGCATTTAAGGACAAGCTTCGGCTCTCGCGCACTCGCACACTCGCTTGATTGTCTGCTCGCTTGCTTGCTTGTTTGTTTACATGCCTACGTTTTCCTCGGAGCCTGGTGCTCAACCAGCTCCACTTGGCTAATGATTAAGGAATGAATTTGAGCATTCCAACACAGAGCTTCACAGCACACGCTCTCTAACAAATACACTACACGGGATCAACGATCATCTGAAATACATAATGATATATTAATATCAAATACAGAGGTACCTTGTAACTCAACCTCCCCTAAACTCAAAATTTTTGAAACTCAACACCCTTCATCAAGAAATGTTTACCCTTAAACTAAACGTTTCCTTTAAACTCAATGTGTTCAGTTTGTTTTTGAAAATTGAATTAATTTCAAAGTGTGCGTATAAGACGAAACTGCATTTGTCAGGAATAACCATCAGATTGACTCTGAAAGCTCCACATGTATCTGTGTTAAGCTGAATTTTTCTTCTGTTTCACTTTTAAACTTGTTACAGCTCGGGGTTCTGAGAAACGCTGAGAATCAGCTTTTTATTTCAGTGTTTTTATATTATATTTGTGTTATTTTCAGTGTATAAATGTCAAAAACAACCCATTATTTTACATATTGTTAAAATATAAGTTCACGGAACGCATTAACAGGTTTCCCATACATCCCAATGGGAAAATACCTTAAAACTCAACACCTTTTAAACTCAACACCAGTCCCAGAATCAACTGACGCTGAGTTTCATGGTACCACTGTAGCTAATTATGAGCAGGGCCAAGATTAGGCTATATATTCATTTATTTATTAGGATTTTAATATCATGTTTTACACTTTGGTTACATTAATGACAGGACAGGTAGTTATGGGTTACAACACCATCACAGCAAATCAAATTCACATACCTTATATGGAGGAAACTGAAATCCAAAGGAAACTCACCCAAACATGTGGAGAACATGCAAACTCCACACAGAAAGGACCCGGACTGATCCACCAGAGAATCAAACCCAGCACACTGACTGAGAGATCACTGTGACTGTGCTACCCACCGAGTCAGTGTGCTGTGCCTTCAAGATTAGGATCCCAAACAAATGTAATACTTCATTAAAAAAAATCATGCAGTTCCTGAATGGTATTTGGTGGGATGTGGTGGGATGCTTGAGACAATTTTAAGACAATAATTTAACTTCCTTGAGATCAGTAGGATATTATGTAAATGTATAATTTTCTTCTTTTAACCAACAAAAGTACTACTGAATGTATTTTAATGTTTTGGCTGATCAACTAGCTTGTATTTTATAAATATTAACACATTTTGAATTTTAAACACTCCAAAAAGTTGAGGCAGAGACATAAAAAATAAAATGTACTTAAAGTACTTAAGTTAAACTGTATTCTTGTTGCACAAACATTGCTTTAAACAATCCAAAATGGGCAGGTGAATTGGTAACAGGTAAGAGTATCATGATCGGGTACAAAGCAGGATCCACTAGAAGGCTCAGTCGCTTCATGGTGCTGAGAAATTGCACACATTAAAGATCAAATTGAACTCAGAGCTCTTTATAGCTTATAAATGCTACTAAATGATAATCAAAATGGCACTCAGGTGGTGCAGCGGTAAAACACACACTAGAACACCAGAGCTGGGATCTCTAATACATTGTATTGAATCTAAGTAGCCACATGAACAATGATTGGCCTGTTGTTCATACAGGGGTGGGATATTAAGCCGGATAGGGACTCTCTCATAACTGATGCAACTACGACCTCTGCTGGCTGATTGATGGCGTTTGCACAGAGACGGGGAAAAAGCTGATCAGGGTGTGTCTCTCTCTACACAGGGCTGATCCGCATATGCACTTGTCAAGTGTAGGTGACAAGATGCATACGGCTGCTGCCCACTTGTTGGAGGGGGCGAGGGTTACCTTCATTCTCCTCAATCAGAGCCGAGGTCGGCATTAGTGGAGAGGAACCATGACACAATCGGGCAATTGGACGTGCTAAAGTCGGGAGATAAAGGGAGAAAATGTATAAACAAAAATATATACTAAAAAAAATGATAATCAAAATGTAATTATGATTTGATTAATTTAAAGTAATGGGTGGCAGAGTGGCTCACTGGGTTGCATCATCATCATCTCACAACAAGAATGTTCTAGGTTTGATTCCCAGGTGGAACAGTCTGGGTTCTTTCTGTCTGGATGTTCTCCCAGTGTCTGTATGGGTTTCCTCCAGGGGCTCTGGCTCTCTCCTGCAGTCCAACGACATATGTTGGAGATACAAAATTGCCCTAGGTGTGTGTGCCCTGTCTGGGGTGTATCCTACCTGTTGCCCAATGAATTGGACCCACCATGACCCTTGAACTGATGTTGCTTCCAGCGGCATTCTGGAACTAGGTACTGGGTGTTGTTAGTAAGGCTAGACATCTGTGATCTTGTGTGGCCCACCACAGGGCTGTTTTTTTTTCTGGACATTTCCACTTCACAATAACAGCACTTTCAGCAATAAGTGACAACTGATTTCTTTATTTGATCGTGACTTAGTAAAAGTCAGGAGTGATTTGGTATAACTCATTGTACTGTCATGTGTGCCGATGGCTGCATGCATCATTTATAGTGCACTAAAATAGCCCAAATCAGTAGTTAGAACAGTTGTCTAAATATTATCTCAGGTCCACAGAAGTTGAAATTTGGTCAGAGACCTGAGGACACCTGAGAGGTCCTTTCCCTAAGATCGCAAGATGAATCATGCCCCATTGCCATACATAAAACATGAGGTCCCAAGGAGAATCTTTGGAAGAATGACAGGAAAGGGTAAAAACCCAGAGGATGTTTTTTCTTCTAAAATTCGCTCACGCTGTTTTGGCTAAATAAACAGCCACTACACAGCAAGTTTTGTTGAAAGACATCAGAAAGTGTGTGTGTGTGTGTGTGTGTGTGTGTGTCCACCTCCATACATGTTCAAAGTGCATGTGTGTGGGTATATATGGGGACTCTAAATGTATTGGATATAGCCATCCTTTGTGTTTCACAGCCAAAAAAATGAGAAGCCAGGAGCACTAGGAGTGAAGCACCTGTTCAAAGAGGCTTAAAAAGCCGGTAAAATTCTCTTCAGGCTCTATCAGCGCTGCAGCCAGTGGAAGTAAACTGCCCAGAGGACACTCTCTGAAAGCTCCCTGTCCCCTTTTATCACCTCTGAACTGCAAACCTATGCAGACACACACACTTCCACAGCTTCCACCAGAGATGCCCTCTCACAGAGGCTGACTGTAAATTTATCTCATTCGTTTATTTAATTAAATACACAACAGAACTGGTCGGTCTACCTCAGAAATGCAACTCATTAGCAAACTCATTTAAATCATTTGTGTAGTTATTTTAAGCAAGGGATCATTCAGATCAGGGTAGCATCAGGCTGTAAACAGGTAAAACACAACTTAAACTAGGCACCAATCCACCATAGGGCACCACACAATCACATGTTCAATCTTTCATTCATTTAACATTATTTATTATTGCTTTTGTATTTTTGGAACTCTTAAAGGGCCATGCACTGTAAGGAAATGTATTTCTGTAAGGAAATCCAATTCTTTCTTACTAATCTTCTATAGATTAGCATAAGTAATATGCTAGTTTGCTAGTTTCCTAAAACAGGATGTAGTATCCTTTTAATAACCTAATAAACAAAGGGGTGAACAATCATTTAACTACAATGCAGAGATATAACACCATGGACCTGTAGGCACCTTCTATCTATCTATCTATCTATCTATCTATCTATCTATCTATCTATCTATCTATCTATCTATCTATCTATCTATCTATCTATCTATCTATCTATCTATCTATCTATTCATTCATCTATCTATCCATCTATTTATCTATCCATCCATCTATCCATCCATCTATATATCTATCTATCATTCATCTGTCCATCCATCTATCTATCCATCCATTTATCCATCCATCCATCCACCTAAATATCTATCTATCCATCCATCCATCCATCCATCCATCGACCTAAAAATCTATCTATCTCTCCATCCATCCATCCATCCATCCATCCACCTAAATATCCATCCATCCATCCATCCATCCATCTATCTATCTATCCATCTATCTATATATCCATCTATCTATCCATCCATCCATCCATCCATCCATCCATATATATACAGTGTATCACAAAAGTAAGTACACCCCTCACATTTCTGCAAATATTTCATTATATCTTTTCATGGGACAACACTATAGACATGAAACTTGGATATAACTTAGAGTAGTCAGTGTACAGCTTGTATAGCAGTGTAGATTTACTGTCTTCTGAAAATAACTCAACACACAGCCATTAATGTCTAAATAGCTGGCAACATAAGTGAGTACACCCCACAGTGAACATGTCCAAATTGTGCCCAAATGTGTCGTTGTCCCTCCCTGGTGTCATGTGTCAAGGTCCCAGGTGTAAATGGGGAGCAGGGCTGTTAAATTTGGTGTTTTGGGTACAATTCTCTCATACTGGCCACTGGATATTCAACATGGCACCTCATGGCAAAGAACTCTCTGAGGATGTGAGAAATAGAATTGTTGCTCTCCACAAAGATGGCCTGGGCTATAAGAAGATTGCTAACACCCTGAAACTGAGCTACAGCATGGTGGCCAAGGTCATACAGCGGTTTTCCAGGACAGGTTCCACTCGGAACAGGCTTCGCCAGGGTCGACCAAAGAAGTCGAGTCCACGTGTTCGGCGTCATATCCAGAGGTCGGCTTTAAAAAATAGACACATGAGTGCTGCCAGTATTGCTGCAGAGGTTGAAGACGTGGGAGGTCAGCCTGTCAGTGCTCAGACCATACACCGCACACTGCATCAACTCGGTCTGCATGGTCGTCATCCCAGAAGGAAGCTGACGCACAAGAAAGCCCGCAAACAGTTTGCTGAAGACAAGCAGTCCAAGAACATGGATTACTGGAATGCCCTGTGGTCTGACGAGACCAAGATAAACTTGTTTGGCTCAGATGGTGTCCAGCATGTGTGGCGGCGCCCTGGTGAGAAGTACCAAGACAACTGTATCTTGCCTACAGTCAAGCATGGTGGTGGTAGCATCATGGTCTTGGGCTGCATGAGTGTTGCTGGCACTGGGGAGCTGCAGTTCATTGAGGGAAACATGAATTCCAACATGTACTGTGACATTCTGAAACAGAGCATGATCCCCTCCCTTCGAAAACTGGGCCTCATGGCAGTTTTCCAACAGGATAACGACCCCAAACACAACCTCCAAGATGACAACTGCCTTGCTGAGGAAGCTGAAGGTGAAGGTGATGGACTAAACCCAATTGAGCACCTGTGGCGCATCCTCAAGTGGAAGGTGGAGGAGTTCAAGGTGTCTAACATCCACCAGCTCCGTGATGTCATCATGGAGGAGTGGAAGAGGATTCCAGTAGCAACCTGTGCAGCTCTGGTGAATTCCATGCCCAGGAGGGTTAAGGCAGTGCTGGATAATAATGGTGGTCACACAAAATATTGACACTTTGGGCACAATTTGGACATGTTCACTGTGGGGTGTACTCACTTATGTTGCAGCTATTTAGACATTAATGGCTGTGTGTTGAGTTATTTTCAGAAGACAGTAAATCTACACTGCTATACAAGCTGTACACTGACTACTCTAAGTTATATCCAAGTTTTATTTCTATAGTGTTGTCCCATGAAAAGATATAATAAAATATTTGCAGAAATGTGAGGGGTGTACTTACTTTTGTGATACACTGTATATATATACAGTATCCATCCATCCATCCATCCATCCATCCATCTATATATCCATCTATCCATCCATCTATCTATCCATTCATCTATCTATCCATCTATCTAGACCTTTAAGCCCTCAGATAATACTGCATGACTATAGCCACTGCTATAAATACAGCCACATGGGCTTAGGAGTACTTTGGAATACAGTTGTCTCTTAAAACAGCACACCGCTACATTGAGAAAAGAAAAAGCCAAACATCGATTCAATGCAAAAACACCACCTACTTCTCTAGACTCGAGCTCATTTCAGATTAAAAGATAGCGAAATTGTGTGCAATGGTCAAATAAGTTCTGTACCAGAAATAAAAAATGCCATTCAGACTGTAATCAGCAGAAGGTACAAACAATATATTGGTGCATTAGTGTCCTATACAGTGGGGTCAAAAAGTATTTAGTCAGCCACTGATTGTGCAAGTTCTCCTATTTAGAAAGATGAGAGAGGTCTGTAATTTTCATCATAGGTACACTTCAACTATGAGAGACAAAATGAGAAGAAAAAAAAACAGGAAATCACATTGTAGGATTTTTAAAGAACTTATTTGTAAATTATGGTGGAAAATAAGTATTTGGTCAATAACAAACAAGCAAGATTTCTGGCTCTCACAGACCTGTAACTTCTTCTTTAAGAAGCTCTTCTGTCCTCCACTCGTTACCTGTATTAATGGCACCTGTTTGACCTCATTATCTGTATAAAAGACACCTGTCCACAGCCTCAAACAGTCAGACTCCAAACTCAACCATGGCCAAGACCAAAGAGCTGTCGAAGGACACCAGGAAGAAAATTGTAGACCTGCACCAGGCTGGGAAGAGTGAATCTACAATAGGCAAGCAGGTTGGTGTGAATAAATCAACTGTGGGAGCAATTGTAAGAAAATGGAAGACATACAAGACCATTGATAATCTCCCTTGGGGTCAAGATCTCATCCCGTGGGGTCAAAATGATCATGAGAACGGTAAGCAAAAATCCCAGAACTACACGGAGGGACCTGATGAATGACCTGCAGAGAGCTGGGACCAAAGTAACAAAGGCTACCATCAGTAACACACTACGCCGAGAGCGACTCAAATCCTGCAGTGCCAGGCGTGTCCCCCTGCTTAAGCCAGTACATGTCCAGGCCCGTCTGAAGTTTGCCAGAGAGCATATGGATGATCCAGAAGAGGATTGGGAGAATATCATGTGGTCAGATGAAACCAAAATGGAACTTTTTGGTAAAAACTCAACTCGTCGTGTTTGGAGGAAGAAGAAGAACCCAAGAACACCATACCTACTGTGAAGCATGGGGGTGGAAACATCATGGTTTGGGGCTGTTTTTCTGCAAAGGGGACAGGATAACTGATCCGTGTTAAGGGAAGAATGAACGGGGCCATGTATCGTGAGATTTTAAGCCAAAACCTCCTTCCATCAGTGAGAGCATTGAAGAACGTGGAACGTGGCTGGGTCTTCCAGCATGACAATGATTCCAAACACACCGCTCGGGCAACGAAGTAGTGGCTTCGTAAAAAGCATTTCAAGGTCCTGGAGTGGCCTAGCCAGTCTCCAGACCTCAACCCCATAGAAAATTTGTGGAGTCCGTGTTGCCCAGCGACAGCCCCAAAGCATCACTGCTCTAGAGGAGATCTGCATGGAGGAATGGGCCAAAATACCAGCTACAGTGTGTGCAAACCTGGTGAAGACTTACAGGAAACGTTTGACCTCTGTCATTGCCAGCAAAGGTTATGTTACAAAGTATTGAGTTGAACTTTTGTTATTGACCAAATACTTATTTTCCACCATAATTTACAAATAAATTCTTTAAAAATCCTACAATGTGATTTCCTGGATTTTTTTTCTCATTTTGTCTCTCATAGTTGAAGTGTACCTATGATGAAAATTACAGACCTCTCTCATCTTTCTAAGTAGGAGAACTTGCACAATCAGTGGCTGACTAAATACTTTTTGACCCCACTGTATATGAGTGACCTGCATACAAGTGTGAAGGTACCTTTGACACAGAAGTGTGTAGCTGGATTTTAGAGAGACATATGCTGCAGTCATTTCCCAGAAAGGTTATTTTAGCAAGACACTGCCAGGCCTCATTCTGCACAGATGTCCCAGTGCATGTACATCACTTACCTGGGGAAAGACATGGCACCAGAATGCAATATGGAAAGAAGTCAAGCCCCCAGAGGCAGTGTGATGCTCTGGGCAATATGTGGATGTCATTTTGACACGTTCTACACAACCAGACATTGTTGCAGACCAAGTATAACCTAATAGCAGTGAGTGGTTTCTTTTAGAGGGATGTCAGCTGGCACACTGCAAAAATTGTTCAGGGATAGTTTGAGGAACATGAAAAAGTTTAGGTGTTGTAGGGTAGTTGCGTCTGCAAAATGCTGAAAATTTAAATGTTGTAGTTATGAAGGGCAGTTGTAGCCTAGCGGTAAAAATACTGGACTAGTCATTGAAAGGTCTCTGGTTCAAGCCCCACCCCTGCCAGATTGCCACTGTTGGGCCTTTGAGCAAGACCCCTAACCCTTAAATTGCTTAGACAATATACTGTCACAGTACTGTAATTCACTTTGAATAAAAGCACCTGCTAAGGCGCCCAGGTGGTGCAGCGGGATATTACACTAGCACACCAGCCCCGAGATTCTGAACTTCTCGGTTTGAAACTCGGCATTGCCACCGGTCGGCTGGGCACCATCTAGCGGGCATAATTGGCAGTGCCTGCAGCAGACACGTTTCTGCTAGGGCGGGATGACCGGACTATGTGGGTGGGGTATTCAAACACTGCTTAAGGACCCTGATTAGCAGATAGGGAGGCATCTGTGCAGAATGCATGGGTGAAAAAGGGCTCCGCTAGGGGCTGCACACGGGTCGGAGGAGGCGTGAGCAGCAATAGGATTGAGCATCTGTGGGGTGTACTGAAAAAAATCTTATCATTGATGAAAATCATTGTTAAAAAATAAATGCACCTGTTACCAATTGTTGAAAGACATGAATTCAAAAACTAAAAAGGATGTCCCAATATTTTCTCAATATACAGTAGTGTATATGTAGTATTGCTCATGACATTAAAATACTCTTTCATTTAACTTGATATGATTAAAGAACCTTCATGATTTTAAAAACAATGCGCCCCTATTCCACATGCAGAATTCAATCCTATTATGCTAAACAGTGAGCATATATGGTGGGGACAAAGCCAATGGGCAGAGAAACACGTGCCTTTAAACACTGGCCCTCATTCCCTCCCCCTCTACGTTCAGGTTCCCCGTGTTCCCACTTACTTACTACCCCTCTCTCCCTGATCTCCCCACCATGAATCAGAAAACCTGTCACCCCTCGCTCCCTCTCAGAGGGTGGAGGAGAAGCGCTGGAACTGGCCTCCCCTACTATAGAAAATTAATGAGGGAGCTGAACAAAAAGAAAAAAATGAAAATGAATGTGAGAGAGAGGGAGACAGCAGGTATTTACCT
Source organism: Trichomycterus rosablanca (assembly GCF_030014385.1). NCBI lineage: Eukaryota > Metazoa > Chordata > Actinopteri > Siluriformes > Trichomycteridae > Trichomycterus > Trichomycterus rosablanca. The sequence goes on along the minus strand of NC_085990.1, from coordinate 43,309,106 downwards.
GAAGATTTCTGCAACGCTACTAGCAGCATTGCATCATTCAGCTCCAGCATAACACCATACTTTTATCATAACAGTAAACAGCCCTTACAGTCGACCGTGACCTTGTAATTGCGCCATTGTCACAGCTTAATACTTTTTCTAACTGCTGTGCCGTAAGCTGGGTTGCCAACTTGGGTATATCTAAAAAAAAAAGTTATTTTGGGATGTAGACAAAGAACTGTAACTTCTCCACAATTACTCACTCACTTTCTTAACCGCTTATCCAATCAGGGTCGCAGGGTGGTTGGGGGGTGCTAGAGCCTATCCCAGCTTTTCAGTGGGCACAAGGGACACAGTAACACCCTGTATGGGGGGGCAGTCCATTGCAGGTCAGATACATACACACACACACACACACATACACACACCCATTCACCTATAGGGCAATTCAGTGTCTCCAGTTAACCTGACTGCATGTTTTTGGACTGTGGGAGGAAACCCGAGCACCCGAAGGAAACCCACGCAGACACAGGGAGGACATGCAAACTCCACACAGAAAGGACCCGGACCGCCCCGCCTGGGGATCGAACCCAGGACCTTCTTGCTGTGAGGTGACAGTGCTACCCACCGAGCCACTGTTCCACCCCCCTTTTACACAATTATGACCTAATAATTTTTTTCCTAAATTTAGCTACAAATTATTATGATTTATTTTTATTACATTTGTAAAATGTATTATATTAACTAAATAAATAAGTAAATAAATAAATGTGTTTTCATTTGACAACAAATTTACAACACGAATGTATAGAGTATGTCTTATAATATTTATTAAATGCCTTAAGCAAACCACAAAACAATCTAGAGTAGCCAGTTCTAGTTCTGCACGTTTTTGGAAGGTGGTTGTAAACTGGATTACTCTGCAGACAAGCACACAGATACAGTATGTGTGGGGGTGGGGCGGTGGTTATTGGATTGTCTATGTGGCACCAACCCTACCAATTGGATCACCATACTCCTCCTCTAGAAAATAATGTGACCTTGATAGTCTAAAAATATTTTCTTACACTCATGTTATATGTACAAACTGTTTTCTTTATTATTTATTTATTTATTTATTTATCAGGATTTAATCATGTTTTACACTTTGGTTACAGTCATGACAGGACACGTAGTTACTGGTTACACAAGATTCATCGGTTTACAATTTTAATGTCAAACACAGTCATGGACAATTTTGGATCTCCAATTCACCTCACTTGCATGTCTTTGGACTGTGGGAGGAAACCGGAGCTCCTGGAGAAAACCCACACAGTCACGGGGAGAATATGCAAACTCCACACAGAAAGAACCTGGACCGCTCCACCTGTGAATCAAACCCAGGACCTTCTTGCTGTGAGGCGACAGTGCTACCCACCGAGCCACTGTGCTGCCCCAACCCTACTAAGGGCCTTACTAAGTTCACGGGAAAATGTGCTTAATTTCATGGACCTAATATTTCAAAAATCACAGATTTTATGGATTTTTAAAGAAAAATTTCAGTCATTAAATAACTTTCATAAATTGAATGATAGAATAAATGGAAGCTACAATACACAGATGGTGCCAGGCTCCATCTCAAAGACGAAAATTCTCGTCAGTGTTTTGTCGTGTCCCCCTTTGCATCCACAGAATTAATTGGGAGTTTCCCAAACTCAGTTACCCGAGTTGTGTTTTTAGCTGCTTTAGACTTTAACATCTTGGACATTTTGATCAACCGATTGCTAACTGAATTGCCGTGGGATTGCTAGGATGGCCTCATAGTGCAAATTAACCAGTAAACATGAGGCACTTGAATGCTGCATAAATTAAAATGTTAAATCGTTAAACACAAACCTTAAATTTTGAACTTTACAGCAAAGTGGGAAAGACTTGACGTGATTTACACAGCTGTGAATTAGGTAGGGCTTTATTTACAATTATTACAGGAACTCACTAATAATGCAAATAGCTTTGGAATGGTATGTCCAACAAGTTCATGATCAGGTGGTCATATACTTTTGGCCATATAGTGCATACTCACTCACTCACTCACTCACTTTTTTAACCGCTTATCCAGTTAGGGTTGCTGGAACCTATCCCAGCTTTTCAATGGGTGCAAGGCACACAGTAACACCCTGGACAGGGAGCCAGTCCATTGCAGGGCAGACACACATACACACACACATTCACCTATAGGGCAATTCAGTGTCTCCAATTAACCTGACTGCAAGTTTTTGGACTGTGGGAGGAAACCGGAGTTCCCGCAGGAAACCCATGCTGACACGGGGCAGAATATGCAAACTCTGCACAGAAAGTACCCGGACCACCGCGTCTGGGGATTAAACCCAGGACTTTCTTGCTGTGAGGCGACAGTGCTACCCACCAAGCCACGTTGCCGCCCCTATAGTGCATACTGTAAACATAAAATTCCTGATGGCAGCATGCTTTTGGCCTTGCATTGTACTGTATGTGTACAGCTGTTTTATAAGTGGACTCATAATGTCCATTATAATGTTTTATATATTGCCAAAGGTGTATTAAGTCAAGTCTACTTCCATGCCATGTTCACAGACAAACACTGACAGTAGAATGGCTCTAATTGAAAGAGTTACTGACTTTCAACATGGCAACCCTAATAAGTCAGTTTATTACATTTTAGCTCTAAGTACCATTATCAGAAAGAGGATATATCTAATAATTTTATTGTTTCAATATCACAACTCTAAAATCCCTATGGAGGCAGACCTGTGGACTCCAGCTATGGACTCCATATTAATTCCTACACTACTGGCTGGGATGTTTGGTGTATCAGGTGACCACAAACATTAGGCAATACACTGCATATTGTTCTTAACAACAGTCCATATAGACATGACAATATAGTTATAGTCTTTTCTTTTCATTTATGTCTGTCATTCTGCACATGGTGGGAACCAAAAAAAAACTGGTTGCCAGTTCACAGGTTGCTAATTACACTGTCAGAGGATTTGCACTTTGTTTCCTTGGCGAATAAAGAAAGGTCTTTACTGGGGCCTGTATAACAAGGCGACGATAATTCTCCCACTTCACGGTGTAAAGGTGGTGGCTGTCAACACCAGTTTTGCATGAGGTGTTTGACAGGGGCCAAAAAAGCAGGAATTTGTAGCATTCTTATCACCCTTGCTAACAGTCCTCTTTGCAGTGTTGCAGTGACAAAACTTCATCATCGCTTTCTCATCTCTGGGCCACATAATCACATACTCTACTGTCTTATAACAACAGGAGCTAGAATAAGAGGAAACAGCGTGTGATTTGCCTAGGCAGGGCAAACAGACAGGAAAAATTCAATGTTCTAAGCATCCCGTCTTTTGTAGTGGCTTTCCACAGTATTCTGAAGTTGTCTGGGATTCGTAACCATGTTAAGAAAAAAAAATATATTTTTTCAGGTCAGGTGTGATTAGTAAGGTTTAGTAAGGTTTAGGTCAGAACTTTGTGAGACACAGGAGTTCCCCAACACCAAACCTGTTTTCATAGATTTTGGTCATAACCAAAACCTGAACTTTTGCCACCAGATTGGCAGCTTGCAGTTAAATTTACATACCTGTTAGCAATATGTGTGGCCAAAACACCTGAACTCAATAATTGTCTGTTCACATAAATTTTGGCAAATTAATCTTTCTTCAAGTATGACATCATACATTTTCCTGAATTTCTGATACAAATTACTATTGATTACTTTCATTACTTTAATTACTAAATAAATAAGTAAATAAATAAATATAGAAAATAAATAATACAGTATATATCTATGTTCCTTACATTTACTTTGGCTTTTATTTGATTGCAGACAGTTTAAACCCAAGATATTCCATGTTTTGTCTGCTCAACTTCATTTCATTTGTTAATAAACATCCATTCCTGCATTTCAGACCTGCAACACATTCCAAACAAAGTTAAGACAGGGACAATTTAGGGCTAGTAATGAGGTGAAAAAACTAAATAATGATGTGATTCCAAACAGGTGATGTCAACAGGTGATTGTAATCATGGTTTGGTACAACAGCAGCATTCAGGAAAGGCTGAGTCTTAGATGAACAAAGATGATCAGAGGATCTCCAGTTTGTCAACAAATGTTTGATAAAATTATCGTTTATTAAAAACAATGTACCTCAAAGAAAGATTGGAAGGGATTTGCATATTTTTCCCTCTACAGTGCATAATATCATTAAACCATTCAATAAATTTCAGTGCGTAAAGGCCAAAGGCGCAAGCTTAAGCTGAACACCAGTGATCTTCGATCCCTCAGATGGCACTGCATCAAGAACCGCCACTCAACAATAGCTGATATAACCACATGGTTGAGGGATTACTTTGGCAAACCTTTATCATGCACTACAATACAGAGTTACATGCACAAATGCCACTTAAAACTTTACTTTGCAAAAAAGAAGCCTTATGTTAACCATGTCCAGAGGCGGCGTTGACTTATCTGGGCTCGGAGGCATCTAGGATGGACCATTACACAGTGGAAATGTGTATTGTGGTCAGATGAATCAGCTTTCCAGGTCTTTTTTTGGAAAAAATAGACGCCGTGTGCTCCGGACCAAAGACGAAAAGGACCATCCAGACTGTTATCAGCAACAAGTCCAAAAACCAGGGTCTGTCATGGTATGGGGCTGTGTCAGTGCTCTTGGCAAAGGTCATTTACACTTCTGTAATGGCAGCATTAATGCAGAAAAGTACATTGAGATCTTAGACCAACATGTGCTGCCTTCAAGACGTCATCTTTTCCAGGGACGTTCATGCATTTTTCAACAAGACAATGCAAAACCACATGCTGCCCACATTACAAAGGCATGGCTGCGGAAGAAGAGGGTACGGGTACTGGACTGGCCCGCCTGCAGTCCTGACCCGTCCCCAATACAGAATGTGTGGAGAATTTTAAAACAAAAATTTGTGACATTGACGACCCCGTACTGAGACAAAATAAAAGTTAAAACACTAAATCACTTGGTATCCTCGGTGCCAAAACATCTTTTAAGTGTGGTGAAAAGGAATGGCAACATTACAAAGTTGTAAATGCTTTACTGCCCCAACTTTTTTTGGAATGTGTTGCAGACCTGAAATGCAGGAATGGATGTTTATTAATAAATGAAATGAAGTTGAGCAGACAAAACATGAAATATCTCAGGTTCATCCTGTTTGCAATCAAATGAAAGTCAAAGTAAATGTAAGAAACTCACATGTATTAATTATTTAATTAATTGGTTGTAATATATGATGTAGCCTTGTGGTTCAGATTACTGCCAAAATCTGATTTCTTTTATTTACCCGGATATTCTGTGCATGAAAGCACACGCTTTTCTTTATTTTCCTCCGCCCTCGGTCGGACTGTAGGGTTTTTGTGCAAGATCCCCCTTTGCTGTGACATATGGTGAACAAGCGCACACAGTGTAGGAGCAACCCTGTCTGCAGCCCTGACTTACTGTCATCCCCTGCTGCCTCCAGCAGCCCGGCTACAGAGAGCGAGGGGACGGCGGAAGAGGGGTAGAACCAGAAAAGAGGGAGAGAGATGGGCAGATCTTTCACCCTGGAGACACATTGGCAGTCCCGAGATTATACGGGGTAATCAATCTCGCCGCCGAGCTGCCCCATCCTGCAGCCGGCGTCACGGTAATGGGGGCTTTAAAGCTGGGGGGTGGGGCAGAGCAAGAGAAGAGAGGGGAGGGAATATTCTATATTAAGGGTCATTTGTCGTCTAACGAGACGCAGCACCAGGCAGGTGATGAAACACCAGGCCACAAACATATATGAGTACTATCATCATCACAGTTGATACCAGAGTCTACACAGGTTTGGTTTTGGTGTTTCGTGACACAAAGCAAGAGCAAGAAGTGGATAATTAACATACCTGCTTTTTTTTAATTTTGTGAGCTCACATACATTTAAATTGAGACAATGCTACAGAACCATTGGCCTTCAAGCTCCTCTTCTGTTATATGGACTGTTGGTAATTATCTAAACTCTTTTAATCGAGAAGAGACAATTCCTCATTTAAAAATAAATAAATTGTATAGTATAGTCAATCAATATTCAAATTATTACAAGATGTAAGCGTTCTTAGATATTTCTGAAAAAGTATCCAGCCCCTTCTACTATGCCAAAAAGCTAAAACTAAGAAGAAAGTTGACCCACAATAACCAAAGGTACTTTGCCAAAGTTTATAACTTATTTATTTATTTACTTATTTATTTTATTACTATTTGGCTGCTCCCAATGTTTAGGGATCACCACATACCAAAAAGATTGCCATTCCTGACACGACCCTCCTATTTATCCAGGCTTAAGACCAGCACTGAGAGTGCACGGACAAGTGCGCCTCTCAGTAGTCATGCTGTTTTGGCCACCCCCTTCTGCCCCCCAGACATTAGCCAGTTATATCCATGCAGATGCCTCACTGGCAGATTCACAGGCATCACTGAGATTCAAACCATAGATGCCCGGATCTCAGTAATAGTGGGCTAGGATGCTTTACCACAGTGCCACTGGAGCGCCTAGCATAAATGCTCTAGCAAATTTGAAAAAAATTTAATTAGAACTTATTTAAAGTGTTAATGACTGATTGTTAATACAAAAAAGCTCCATCAAGTAATAAACAATTTATTTATGTTATTACTAATGAATTTTGAATTTATAATTTGTTATTTAAATATTATATTTAAAATGTTCACAATATTTTTAATACACTTCTACTACTACTACTACTACTACTACTAATAATAATAATAATAATATACAGTATTATTAAATTTTCCACTGGATACCTAAATGTTTAACCTAATTCAATCTAAAATATATAATGCATAATTTAACACCTATGAAATTTTACTAAGATTTTAGACCAGCTCTTAGGTGGGACTTAAAACATAGCAAAACAAATGTTGTGGAATCTGTCAAGCAATTATGATTATTCTTCACAGTTTTCAGCTTTAGTCAGGTCATCTGTTACCAAATAAGTTCTAAAATAGCTCCTAGAAACCAGGGTTCAATTTCTCGCATCCAGTCAGTGCTTGCATGTCTGAATGATTTTCCTCCCATTTTACAAAAAAAAAAAAAAAACATGAAGAATGTTGAAGATTACTACCAGGAATAAAGGAGTATAAAAGTGTCCTGCAGTGGACTAACATCCTGTCTGGAAATAATTTCTTCCTAGCAATTCATTTTTCCTTGGTGGCATAGTGATACAGCTAAAAGAGTGGGTGCTGCACAGCATCATGGCTCCTGGATACATGGGTTTAGAAATACCAGGATACCTGGCAGAGGAAATTTGTAAGTGGAAACGCTAAGCAAACCAGAACTAAAATGTAACGTATCATTTTATTTATTTATTTATTTTTGGTCTGGACTGGGGGTACTGATCTACAAGTAGAAACACAGCCTAAACGTGTAAGTGTGAATCACCCGGGACCCTGTTTAGGTGAAATCCCCCCTGAAGTGTTTCTGGGTGGCAACCCCCTCCCCACAACCCTGACCAAGATGATATATTTGGGGGGGAAAAAAAAGAATTAACTGAAAAAACTGTCCTTCCATACCATATTCAGGAATATCCAGAAATTAATCACAATCCTAAAGTTACTGGGAATGTATTTATTATACTGGTGCTGTTTTGTTGAGATGTTTTAAACCAGCTAAATTATAATTATAAAAAAAAAAATAAAAAAAAAATAATAATAATTAGTGAATATATTCATCATAGATAAGTTTGCTACAAAGAAAATGAGAACAAAAGCTCCTATTAAAGGCAAATCAAAAATATCCCCACAGGCCTTTTTACAGTTAAATGAAATAATTAGACCCAACTCCCCTGTGGTAGGACTTTTTAATTTAATTTTAGGGTGAAATAATTATGTTCTTTTTTTAAGCATTGTGTGTGTGTCTGTGTGTGTGTATGTGTGTGTGTGTTTTGCACCTTTAATCTTTAATCAGAGTGAAGTAGCACCCTTTGGGCTAGAAGGTGCTGAGCGTCTTCCGTTGCTTTGTAGTGCAGTTGCAGTTCCATCGACTGTCCGCGTGGTGCTGATTGTAGGGATCTTATTAGACATTCATGCCACTGGCGGAGTCAACCAAGCAGTGTGTAAAGCTGGGTGAGGAAACCTTGGCTTAATTGGGCTGAGAGGTTCACAGGAAGTCCCATCTGTGGTAAAGGAGACTTAATTATAAGCAAACCTCCTTCAATATCACCATGTAGCGGATATAAAAAAAAAACACACACAATCTCATGTACCCTCATGGGTCACTGCATACTGTAAACAGCTTGAACGTATCGGGCAACAAAAAACAGAGGCAACAAGAGGATAAAAATGAGCAGCTAAAGTCAATAAAGCTACCGTAGATACATAAATATATTAAAAGAAAAGAAATGTGTTATTAAAAAAAAGATTTATTATTAACCTAATAAATTTAAAGATTTCGGATAGAGTACCTGAAGCTTAGACATGTAGATTAACTCTGATTTAAAATAAATAAATAAAAATAAATAAATAAAAACATTTAATTAATTTAATTAAAAATAAGTAAATAAACGAAAAATGTATTAATTAAAAGTAAAGTAATTAAATAAATAAATAAGGATTTTTATTAGGGGTGGCACGGTGGCTTTGTGGGTAGCACTGTCACCTCACAGCAAGAAGGTCCTGGGTTCGATCTCCAGGCGGGGCGGTCCGGTCCTTTCCGTGCAGAGTTTGCATGTTGTCCCTGTGTCTGCGTGGGTTTCCTCCGGAAGCTCCGGTTTTCTACCACAGTCCAAAAACATACAGTCAAGTTAACTGGAGACACTGAATGCCCTATAGGTGAATGGATGTGTGTATGTTTGTATGTCTGTCTGCCCTGCGATGGACAGGCACCCGGTCCAGGGTGTTTGTGTGCCTTGCGCTCATTGAAAAGCTGGGATAGGCTCCAGAACCCCCTTCCCTGCGACCCTAATTGGATAAGCGGTTAAGACAGTGAATGAGGGAGGATTTTTATTAGACTTGGACCATAGAAACCTATTTAATCAAAACAGCAACTATAATGTCAGGCACTAGTGCTGAATGAGACACAATTGTCATTTCAATTCATCCGATTTATAATACAGGTCACTAAAGCTCCTCAAAACCAAATTCTGCAAACCATGGGTCTGTCTGAAAACCTAGTGAGCTGCCTTGCTGCCTACTGCCTACCTGGGCAGCTGCCTAGTAGATAGGACTCTAATAAGACATTGAACTTATAAGGCAGGTTATTTAGATGCGACTAAGATGATTACGTTACTGCAGTTTTTATTTACTAAGCTAACAGTTAGCCTCAGACCATTTAACAACTGGGCTTGCCAGAGAACATCTCCATAAGTGGACTGAAAACAGGCAAATAAATCACACTTGTACACCTTTATACTAATCATTGAAAATGTATTTACATTTGAAAAGAGCTCCACATTTGTCGGCCATATTTGTAATTTTTTGAGAGAAAAGCTGTGCTGCACAGAATGCTGGGATTGCCCTCACTGCTAGGAAAGCATCGGATGCTCCTTCGTTATTCAGGCGGTTTATAGCTTGAAAATAAGGCACCTCAGTAGGCAGCATTTTAAGGCATCTAGACAGATTTCTTCTCTGCAGCGTGTGTAGGATGATGTAAAATGCATCTATGTAGTGAGCTCACTAGATTTTCAGACAGACCCAATACCTTTATAAACCTTACAGTCATGCTAGAACAGAAAAAACCTGAAAAACTCGATAATTTAGAAGAGTGTCCACATACTTTTGGCCACAGAGTGTATATAAACTACACACAAGTGGAGAAACAGCATTAGCTGTTAAGCTCAGGGATTTAGTGGGGGAATGAGCACTGTGATTTAGTTTATGCTGGGCCACAACACAGCACTCACTGCCTCTCATCAGGGTGGCTGTGCTTCCAGGCACTTGTATTAATTGAGCCAATAATTGAACAGTTGTCTTCATTAGTTCCAGTCCCTCACACACAAATCATGCTTTGAGGATTACTGGAGATGTGCTCTCTGTGGAAAGAGGGTTTAAGACCTAAGGCTGATTCAGAGAGCGTCTCAAGCTTTTGAGAGGATTCAGGAGCTCACTGATGTCCAGCACTGTTGTGTTTTCCTTCAAAACACTAAAAAGAAATACTAGAAAATATACTGTTGCAAAAATATAAGGATTTATAACTCTAAACTTTATGTAGAGCTAGATTTAACTTTAAAATAAGTCTTTAAATGATACACAATTATTCAACCTCTACATAATATTCTGCTAGGCTATATGGAGTGGCACGGTGGCTTGGTGGGTAGCACTGTCGCCTCACAGCAAGAAGGTCCTGGGTTTGATCCCCAGGCGGGCGGTCCGGGTCCTTTCTGTGCAGAGTTTGCATGTTCTCCTCATGTTTGTGTGGGTTTCCTCCGGGAGCTCCGGTTTCCTCCCACAGTCCAGAAACATGCAGTCAGGTTAATTGGAGACACTGAATTGCCCTATAGGTGAATGGGTGTCTGTCTGTGTGTGTGTGTGTGTGTGTATGTGTGTGTGTGTGTGTGTGTGTGTGTGTGTATGTGTGTGTGTCTGCCCTGCGATGGACTGGCGTCCAAGGTGTTACTGTGTGCCTTGCGCCCATTGAAAAGATGGGTTAGCCCCCAGCTAAAGCTGTTTCTAAGCACTTCTCACTATTACTAGTCTGTTCTAAAGCCTAAAAATATACTTAGCTTTAAATGAGAAGCTGAAGTGCTGTTTAAGTTGGATCCACCACTGTTTTTGCTGCTTTAATACCGTACAAATATATGTTAATGTGCTAGAGTACAAAAATAAACAAACACTTCCCATTCCCATGAATCAAGTGTTCAAGATGTGCTGCAACCATGGTGAAAACTAAGGAGTCATCACAAAAGCTGAGAGACGAAATCAGTTAATTGCACTAAAAGTGCAGTAGGTATAAGAAGATCTACAAAATGATGAACATTCCTAGAGACACAAGTGGGAGTATTGAATCAGCAATCTGTCTGACGCTAAACTTATGCAGAGTGGCCCACCACCCAAATATCATCTGTCCAGTAGCCTATGGGGGCCCCTTTTAATTGATAAATGGGGTTTAGAATCCCATTCAATCAAAACAGCAACTTTAATGTCAGGCACTAATGCTAGACGAAAAGGCCTGGCTCACAACCAACATTCCAATTTATCCCATTCATCATACAGGTCACTCCTCCAGACCTCCTCCAAACTCTGCAAAGCATGCCTTTTTAAACCTTACAGTCATGCTGGAAAAGGCAAAAGCCTATGGGGGTACCTTTTAACTGATATATGGGGTACATGAAGGTTGAAAAGTGTACAGGGTAACAAACACATAAGCTATACAGTACAATGTGTATAATAGGTGTAACTTGTAAAATAATGTATGTATGTATGTGGAATGTACATATTAATGTGCTGGTATGAGTGGATAAGACACATCAATGCTGATGGAGTTTTTAAACACCTCACTGTCACTGCTGGACTGAGAATAGTAAACCCACACAGACACGAGACCGCTCCACCTGGGAATCAAACCCAGAAGCTGTTGTGAGGTGATGATTAAATAATTTCTCTGCAAATACTACCAACATAATTCAGCTTTCATTCATTTTCTCATACCCTGAAATTAAATCGTTAACAAGAACATATTATAAAACCAGAGAACACTTTTTGTCATCCCGTTGTTCTGGGATAAATAAGTAGAGAACGTGCAGGTCTGGCTTTAGCAGGCTGACAAGCTGGAGGTCAGGCAGTGCAGAAAGAAAGATAAAGTGAAATTAACAGAGAGGTCTGTGACCCACTCCAGATAGTTCTAAATGCTGAACAGAAGTGGCAAATCTTCACAAGTGAATGAAAAGCTGTGCCTGACCTCATCCTGAGCCTGAAGAGGTTTAAGTGGGTTAACGAATAAATAAGTATATAAATAAAAAAAGCTGGGAAATGGTAATTTGACTTCTGAAAAAACATTTTCTATGTACTTTGAGGTGCATTTAATACACAATGTACTATATGCAGCAAAAAAAAAAAAAATAATAATAAAAAATTACATGACGATAAGGAAATAGAATGGGAAAATGTCAAAATAATAATAAAAAATAAATGCATATAAATAAATGAATAGTGTAATAAAATATCTACTTTTTTAGATTTTAAGTAAAATGAGCTATTTGGTTTAAAAAATAGTAAAATAAACAAACACATAAATAAGTAAATAAATAAATAAATAAGAAATCCAATAAAATATCTACCTTTTAGATTTTAAGTAGTATGAGCTATTTGGTTAAAAAAATTCAACGAAACAAATTCATATAAATAAATAAATGAATAGTCCAATAAAATATCCACTTTTTTTAGATTTTAAGTAAAATTAGCAAAATGGTTAAAGAAAAATATATAAATAAACGCATAAAATTAAATAAATAATGAAATAAATTAATGAATAAACAAGAAGTCCAATAAAATATGTACGTTTTTGATTTTAAGTAGAATGAGCCATCTGGTTAAAAAAATTTAACAAACAAATGCAAATAAATAAATAAATAAATAAATAAATAAATAAATCCAATAAAAAAAAAAATACTGTTTTAGATTTTAAGAAGAATGAGCTTTTCTGTTAAAAATAAATAAATAAATGCATATAAACAAATAAGTGCATATAAATAAATAAAAAGTTCAATAAAAAATCTACTTTTTAAAATTTTGAGTATAATGAGCTATTTGGTTAAAATAAATAAATTATTAAATTAATTAAATAAATAAATGCATTTAAATAAATAAACAGATAAATAAATAAATAAATAAATAAATAAATAAATAAATAAATAAATAAATAAATAAATAAATAAATAAATAAATAAATAAATAAGTACAATAAAATATCCACTTTTTCAGATTTTAAGTAGAATGAGCCATTTGATTAAAAAATAAAATAAAATAAAACAATTTGACTGTTGCGTGTCTGGCTTATGGCAAAATAATTACACTTAAGTGCTTTTAGGCTCTCTTCAAAAGTACAAAAGGTGCATTCTTTGCTAAAAAATGCTAATGTGCTATCCAATAGTAAAATGCAATATGTTTTTTGCAATAAGTGTGGAGTCTTACAGAGAAATGTATCACATGGCTGACTAAAAACAAGCAACTTTCACACAGTATAAAGGCTTTTGACAGAGGATTAGATAAAGATGAAGTAAATCTTTACTTTAAATACCATTCTGCGCGTACGTCAGACGCCTCACGGCTGATGTGACACTTTCCCTTTCTCACAGATTTGTCGATTTCCTAGTATCTAACAGCTTCTCGATACGGAAACCGATTGTGCACAACTGGAACAAACAACGACGCCAATGAGCAGCTAAAATGATTCTTTTATGAATATTCAACGAGAGGGAAACTGAACTCTTCATTTTCACCTTCCCTCCTTTCTTTATTGCAGCTTTTTCTTTACTGCATAATTAATGAGTACAAAATAGTGTGAATGTTTGCTAAATAAAAACGGTGGCAAGACGTTACTTTTATTCCAGTTCCCTAAAAAAAATCAACATTAAAAGAAAAAAGCCCAGCATGCTTTAGGACGGGTGTGTTGTAGGTGTCTTTTTGTCATACAAGCAAAATCAATTTGGTAACAATGAATACATAAATGATGTGAAGTTAACATGAGAGCTGTTACAACAGATTAGATCCAAGCCAACCAACAGCACTGCAAAAATCATCTTGGCAAGTGAAGAAATGGAGAATGTATCTAGTTTTTTTTTTTCTTTTTTTATTACAATAATATTATTCACTAATTACCAGAATAGTTTACAAAAAAAAAAAAAAAGCCTGATGCCACAGGGAAAGAAACGTCAGGTTTCAGGTTTTTCTTCCTCCATTACTGTCAGTGGGGCTGTTGTGCATTTTGGTCATAATTTAGATACAATTTACCTACAATTCACTTATTTAGGATGAGGTGGCTCCCTGATAGCCTATACAAGTTCCTCTCTTTCTAAACTAATGATCAAAAATGATTAAATGTGTGTCCCTACTCTCAACTGCAATTAAATAGCTTTTAAATGCTCTCTAGCTTATTCTCATTAGTAATTTATTCTCTCAAATAATGTATAATAAATACAGAGAACAGCTGCATTATTAATACGATTGATTAATAAAATTAAGAATGTGGCTGTAAGAAAAGCTCATAAAGTCACAAAGTCATATTTAAAGGCCACCTTCTGGACATACATCACAAATGTCTGCAGTAATCCTATATGCAAGTCCTGTATTATGACTGTATGGTTTGTTTGTTTTACTGAAATGAACATTTTTAAAAATATAATAATTACATTACCATTTAGCCGATGCTTTTATTTAAAGCAACTTACAATTATACAATTTAAACAATTGAGGGTTAAGGGCCCTGTTCAGGGGCCCAACAGTGGCAACTTGTCAGTGGTGGGGTTTAAACTGGCAACCTTCTGATTACTAGTCCAGTACCTTACCCGCTGAGCTACCACTACCCTATGTTAATCTACCACCACCCTTTAAAATAAAATGTTTAGTACAGTATATACACTGATCAGCCATAACATTAAAACCACCTTCTTGTTTCTACACTCACTGTTCATTTTATCAGCTCCACTTACCATATAGAAGCACTTTGTAGTTCTACAATTACTGACTGTAGTCCATCTGTTTCTCTACATACTTTTTTTAGCCTGCTTTCACCCTGTTCTTCAATTGTCAGGACCCCCACAGGACCACCACAGAGCAGGTATTATTTAGGTGGTGGATGATTCTCAGCACTGCAGTGACACTGACATGGTGGTGGTGCGTTAGTGTGTGTTGTGCTGGTATGAGTGGATCAGACACAGCAGTGCTGCTAGCTCCTATCTAGATCGCTCGTCTATTGCTGCTGTTTGAGTTGGTCATCTTGTAGACCTTCATCAGTGGTCACAGGACGCTGCGCACGGGGCACTGTTGGCTGGATGTTTTTGGTTGGTGGACTATTCTCAGTCCAGCAGTGACAGTGAGGTGTTTAAAAACGCCAGCAGCGCTGCTGTGTCGTATCCACTCATACCAGCACAACACACACTAACACACCACCACCATGTCAGTGTCACTGCAATGCTGAGAATGATCCACCACCCAAATAATACCTGCTCTGTGGTGGTCCTGGGAGAGTCCTGACCATTGAAGAACAGCATGAAAGGGAGCTAACAAAGCATGCAGAGAAACAGATTGACTACAGTCAGTAATTGTAGAACTACAAAGTGCTTCTATATGGTAAGTGGAGCTGATAAAATGAACAGTGAGTGTAGAAATAAGGAGGTGGTTTTAATGTTATCAGTATAACATTGGTGACTATGGAAATAGTGAATATATATAATATATATTGGTGAATATTTTCTTGCAATTCTGTACATTTACAGGACAAAAAATGTACATTAATTTATGTGGAGGTGAGTGGCAGTTCTATCACAAAAAACTAATTTAAGTTGTTTAAATTAAATTGACTACATTAAATGATATGCTTTCAACTTTAAGTCAACAGTTTAAGGAAAAGCCTTTCCTGTTCAAGCATGACTATTCAAAAACTGAGGTCCATGAAGACATGGTTTAATGATTTGGTGGGGTGGAACTTGGCCTAAAACTTGATTCCAAGCCCTCTAAGTACAACCCAGGCCACATTATTGTAATTGAAGTCCAAAATAGCTACCACCCAAATAACATCCAGTCAGTGGGAGTCCTAAATGGTTTCTTATTATTAATGGATGAGGATGAGGGAGGTAAGTGTAAAGCACAACACAAATATTGAAATGTCACAAATATCACAGTGTCTAAAATAATACCCCTGCCAAAGTGTTTTAACTGTTTACTTAATAATTCCTCTCTCACACACACACACACACACACTTTCTCTCCTACACAGACACTATCTACTCACACAGATTAGTTTCTCCATCAACCCCCAATCATGTAATTCCCCCAAAATTTTGGCACTTTCTGAGCTTCTCTGTACATGTGATGTACTTTTAAAATTATTGTGTGTCATTTACATCCAAGCAGACAATTCAATGAAAAAAGGATGGTAGCAGCATGCTTGCTAAAGGGATCTGCTTATTTTCTAAAGATACACAGACACCCCCAGGAATAGATTTACTGGCCTAGAATTGGTTGTCAAAATTTGAAACATTCAGAAGTTATGCACAGAGCCGGCTAGACAAATTCGTGCATTTGCGATCCAAGCCCACTCCAGTGTGTGCAGCTTCAGAAGGAGAACATTAGCAGTGTGTTGGCTCCAGGCACAAAAAATCCAGAAAAGGTGTATGAGGAAGCCAAAGAGGAAGACTGTGTAGACGTAGCCTAAATAGACAGACGCCTTTCAGTGCACCTTTAGTTTAGGGGGAAAGTTAAAAAAAAAAGAGAGAAGAAAGTTTGATAGCAGGGTGTACAGAGAAAGGCGATGTCTAATTTATAGAACAATGACCTGATATTTAATTTCAGTCTGTTATGTCATTTATTAATTAGTGGTTCTTGATGGCGCTACACCTCCATTTGAACCTCTAAAAGTCTCATGGACAGTACTCTATCCTCCTCCTAGGCTGGTCTCTGGACAGAGCATGACCAGGTGGTCACTGTCTTGTGAAGCTTCCAGGCAGGTCGTGCACAGTTGGAAATCCCTATAGCCCCAACGGTAAAGGTTTACTGCTGTTCGCCTATGGCATGATCTCAGTCTGTTGGCTCCTGTCCACAGTTTTCTTGTAAGGGTATTGAATCCTGGTAACAACTTCGTAGGGTCTTCTAGCGTAGGGTCTGATGATGCAACATGAGTGCACCAGCCAGTTGTTTTAACCTTTGCCCTCTATAAGGGCATCCACTACTCATGGAGGCATGTTCACAGTCAACCACGCTCCCTCAGGCATAGCCAACTGTGACACCCATTACCATTTTGAACTTAAGAGCTTGGTGATAGACTAGTACTGCTGCAACTCTGATGTAAAACTTGTAAAAAAGTATTGTACAAATTTATTTGATTTGACAACCTCATAACTGAAAATTATAACCATAATATGGCAATGAAGATAATAACTTTTTCTCTAAATTCTTTATAAGATTTTAAATTATTTAGTTTCCTTTGGGATCAATAAATTATCTATCTATTAATCTAGACTGTTGTAGACACTTTTTGTTTATGATCACTCTCCATAATTCTTAGACAACGTCAAAATACAACAATCAGCCATAACATTAAAACCACATCCTTGTTTCTACACTCACTGTTCATTTTATCAGCTCCACTTACCATATAGAAGCACTTTGTAGTTCTACAATTACTGACTGTAGTCCATCTATTTCTCTACATAGCTTTTCAGCCTGCTTTTACCCTGTTCTTCAATGGTCAGGACCCCCACAGAGCCGGTATTATTTGGGTGGTGGATGATTCTCAGCACTGCAGTGACAATGACATGGTGGTGGTGTGTTAGTGTGTGTTGTGCTGGTATGAGTGAATCAGACACAGCAGTGCTGCTGGAGTTTTTAAATACTGTGTCCACTCACTGTCCACTTTATTAGACACTCCTACCTAGTTGGTCCACCTTGTAGATGTAAAGTCAGAGATGATCACTCGTCTATTGCTGCTGTTTGAGTTGGTCATCTTCTAGACCTTCATCAGTGGTCACAGGACGCTGCCCACGGGGCGCTGTTGGCTGGATATATTTTTGGTTGGTGGACTATTCTCAGTCCAGCAGTGACAGTGAGGTGTTTAAAGACTCCATCAGCGCTGCTGTGTCTGATCCACTTATACCAGCACAACACACACTAACACACCACCACCATGTCAGTGTCACTGCAGTGCTGAGAATGATCCACCACCCAAATAATACCTACGCTGTAATGGTCCTTTGGGGTGCTGACCATAGAAGAACAGCATGAAAGGGGGTTAACAAAGCATGCAGAGAAACTACAGAAGATTGACTACAGTCAGTAATTATAGAACTTCAAAGTGCTTCTATGTGGTGAAGTTGATAAAATGGACAGTGAGTGTAGAAACATAGAGGTGGTTTTAATGTTATGGCTGATCGGTGTACATAACCAGTGTAGATTTTTATTAAATAACAAAAAAAGAAGAGTGGTTAAATACTTGCACTGACTCAATACCAGCTGTATCTAAATGCTCCCTGTTTAAGTTTTAAATTTTGTCTAATTAAATAGGTGAGCCCTAAAAGTTTACATTTTAAAAATCTTAATTTTAAACCCCACTGAAGAAACCAGAAGTAACCTCAAGTAATATTTGTTTGTTTGTTCGTTTTTGTAATGCCATGTTGTCATATATATGACAGTTACGGCAGGAATCTGTGTTTTACGCTAGTTTTATATGTTTTGTACTATATGTATGTTTTTAGTTTTATATTATTAAGGAAATTAAAAATTATTCCTTGAGTGAATTTCTTTTAATATATTGGGCATATGTAGTTTTTGTCTTTCATTGTTGTACTTTGGGCATTCAATCAGGATGTCTTTTATGGTGATTGGTATGTGGCAGTCTACACAAAGTGTGGAGTCTTCTCCTAATATTAAGTAGCCTCAAGTTTATTTGTTTGTTTATTAGGATTTTAATGTCATGTTTTACGCTTTGGTTACATTCATGACAGGAACGGTAGTTACTCATTACACAAGATTTATTAGTTCACAAGGTTATATCACAGTCATGGACAATTTAGTGTCTCCAGTTCACCTCACTTGCATGTCTTTGGACTTTCGGAGTAAACCTATGCAGACACGGGGAGAACATGCAAACTCCACACAGAAAGGACCCAGACTGCCCCACCTCAGATTAAACCTAGGACCTTCTTGCTGTGAGGTGACAGTGCTACCCACTTAGCCACCGTGCCCAAGTAACCTCAAGTAAAACAAATAAAAGCCTTTAAACTTAATCACATGCCAAAGCAAAAACGGCCATTCATTTATTCATTCATTTTTACTTAATTATTCATTATGATCATGGTCCTGGTGGGCCTGCAACACCCTCCAAAAAACTCTGGATGTAATGTAAAAACACCTCACAGGTTGCCAATTTATCATGTAACACACACTCACACATTAAGATTTTTTACTTGTAAGAGTAAATACATCATTAGTGGTAGCTCAGCAGTTAAGGTACTGGAATAGTAAAGAGAAGGTTGCTGGTTCAAGCCCTGCCACTGCCAAGTTGTCTCTGTTTGGCTCTTGAGCAAGGCTCTTAAACCCTCAATTGTTTAAATTGTATTCAGTCATAATTGTAAGTCACTTTGGATAAAAGCGTCAGTTAAATGCCATACATGTAAACGTAATCTGAGGTAGCCAGAACCAGAATTTCTGAACGAAACCCATAGGGAGAACATAGAAAACTCCTAATAGATGAAAGCAAAGATCAGACTTACATTCCGATGACCCGATTGCTAAAATAACAGAATGGAAATCATATGTTGGTAATTTGTCTCCCTTTTTACTGCTTTTAAAGTAAATATATTTTACTAATACATTTTACCAGAAACAAGTACAATACTGGTCAGTAGCTTTCACACACACACACACTCTCTCTCTCTTTCTCTCCCTGCATTTGTGTGTGTGCGCTCCCCCCATGGTTTTGCTGACCATTTTGTCTCTGTAAATACTTCTGATAAGTATTTTGCTCATGTATTTAGGTAAATATCAGTGGGGTGGCGTGGTGGCTGTTTAGTGCCCATTAAGATGCAGAGAGCGACACTGGCTCTCAGACATCGTCTTTGCTTGTAAAGGTCAGCACTCCCCACAGCCGCCCCCAACACCCACCACACTCTTGGGTAAATAAGGGGACATATACAAATGTGGCCAACTGGGAAATGGGTTCACCTTAAGAAGAAATTACGCCCTACGATTCTTAAAATCGCACTTTTCAAACAATCACATGTATATCCTGACTAAAACAACAGCTGTAGAGTATTTTCTCTTTACAATCCCCTACAATTGAATGTATGAATGTGATAAACTAATAGATAATTGATTATTTACATGGTCAAAATAAACCAGACACAATAACATCACATCCAAAATCATGAGTACTACATTTTCCATTTTTATTTTTAGTAGCTGCTCTATCCTGGGCAGGGCCATTTAGGTCTGACAATGGGGCAGTTATAGGTCAGTGCTTAGGGCTTTTGGCTACTGATCAAAGGGGTGAGAGTTTGAATTCTGGCTCTTCCAGGCAGCCACTATTGGGCATTTGAGTAACACAATTAATTATCATGGCTTCAGTGATGCTTTACAATAAATGTGCTGTACACCGATCAGGCAGAACATTATGACCACCTCCTTGTTTCTACACTCACTGTACATTTTATAAGCTCCCCTATAGGAGCACTTTGTGATTCTACATACGTTTTAAACCTGCTTTCACCCTGTTCTTCAATGGTCAGGACCCCCACAGGACCTCTACAGAGCAGGTATTATTTGGGTGGTGGATCATTCTCAGCACTGCAGTGACACTGACATGGTGGTGGTGTGTTAGTGTGTGTTGTGCTGGTATGAGTGGATAAAACACAGCAATGCTGAATAGTCCAACCAAAAATATCCAGACAACAGCGCCCCTTGGGCAGCGTCCTGTGACCCTTGATAAAGGTCTAGAAGATGACCAACTCAAACAGCAGCAATAGATGAGTGATCGTCTCTGACTTTACATCTACAAGGTGGATCAACTAGGTAGGAAAATCTTATAGAGTGGACAGTGAGTGGACATGGTATTTAAAAATCTCCAGCAGCACTGCTGTGTCTGATCCACTCATACCAGCACAACACACACTAACACACCACCACCATGTCATTGTAACTGCAGTGCTGAGAATGATCCAGCACCTTAATAATACCTGCTCTGTGGTGGTCCTGACCATTGAAGAACAGGGTGAAAGCAGTCTAAAAATTTATGTAAAGAAACAGATGGACTACAGTCAGTAATTGTAGAACTACAAAGTGCTTCTATATGGTAAGTGGAGCTGATAAAATGGACAGTGCGTTGAAACAAGGAGGTGGTTTTAATGTTATGGCTGATCGGTGTATATGTATGTATGAAAATCTAAGCATTCTGTTGTATCGCAGAGCAATATGCACTCACCTATTGGATAACACAGAGAAGTCAAAGAGATCTTAAGGTTGCCAAATCTAAGAATCTGATACCTGATTCATACCTGATTCATACCTGAAGATTTTGCAGTAGTCATTGCTGCTGAAACTGATGTTATGTTATCCCAACAAAGATAATAAATTGTTCTTTAAATAAATGTAATTATATTGCACTTTTTTTTCTATTTTATTTATGCATTTTTTCCCAATTAAGCGTAGTCAATTTGTCTTCCTCTGCTGGGAGATCCCTAATTGCAGTCGAGGTGGGTATATTAGTGGAAGCCCTTAGTGGAACCCTTTTTCACCTATGCACTCTGCACAAGCGCCTCTATATCTGCCAATCAGGGTCCTTACACAGCGTTTGAAGACCCCACACACATTGTCCGGTCACCCCGCCCTAGCAGAAACGTGTCTGCTGCAGGCACTGCCAATTATGCCTGCTAGATGGCACCCAGCCAACCGGTGGCAACGGCGAGTTTTGAACCAAGGAGTTCAGAATCTCATCGCTGATGTGCTAGCAAAATATCTCGCTGCAACGCCTGGGTGCCTATTGCATTTTTTAAATTATTTTTATTACATTAGAATTATTTTATTTATGTATTACTTTTTTTTATTTTATATTAATTTATTTATTTAATAATATTTTTAATATTTATCTATTTATTTATTTTAACTTCATTATTATTTAACTATAATTTATATTTGTTTATTTTTTATTTATTCCCTGATAATTTGTATCAGCTGAAAAAGTTATTGCATTCATGTGCATCAATTATAATCTTAAAGTGTTTAAAGATGCAGAGCTGATACTAGCAAATGAAAAAAGATTGTAAGAAATAGAAGCAGAGTGACCAGAGCTTATTTATTAAAAATATAAAAACATAAAAAAAAAAAAAAAAAATAATAATAATAAGAGGCGCTCAGGTAGCGCAGCGATAAAAACACATGCTGGAAACCAGAGCTGTGATCTCAAATACATCGTATCGAATCTCAGCTCTGCCTGCTATCTAAGGCTGAGCGGCCACATAAACAACGATTGGCCTGTTGTTCAGATATAGGCGGGCCCAAGCCGGATGGGGTCTCTCTCCCATGACTGGTGCAATTACGACCTCTGCTGGTTGATTGATGACGCCTGCACAGAGATGAGAAAAGAGTGCTGTCGGGGTGTGTCTCTCCGTACACAACGCTGAGCTGCAAAGCTCATCAAAGTGCAGGTGATAAGATGCATACGGCATGCTGCCCACGTGTCGGAGGGGGCGTGGGTTAGCTTTGTTCTCCTCAATCAGAGCAGGGATCGGCATTGGTGGAGAGGAAGCATGACACAATCGGGCAATTGGGCGCGCTAAAAGGAAGAAAAAGGGGAGAAAATGCATAAACAAAATATAAAAATAATAATCATCATGATCACTGTCTAGGGCAGATGGAACACCTTTATTTTGTATGTAATTATATTACATTTTTATAATTTTTTTATTATATTATAATTGTATTTATTCTAACTCAGAGGTGTCAAACTCAAGGCCCGCGGGCCAGATCCGGCCCGCCACGTCATTTGATCCGGCCCGCGAGAGCTTAAGCGACTGTACGATTGTTGTGATGGTTCGAGTCGTTACAGAGACGCGCTTATAATTTAATGCGCTCCTGTTCTAACTGCTGGTTGTACTAGTTCATAGAAGAGCTAAGGTTAAGTATTAAGTATAGTGTGTAAAAGCTTCTGATTTCATTTGTAGTGAAATAATGATTAATATTTCCTGATCATAAATAAAACTAGACGAGATATACAGTAAACAAGAAGAACTGGATTTAGACGTTTTTACCGATGGCTTTCCAAACCTCTTAGAGCAGCTTTCAGTGTTGGAGGTTTACTCTGGAGCTTCAAGCACTATCTGTCTCTCCAGGCCTGACAGGTATCACTGCTGTCAGCAGGCACCACACCAGTCTGAGCTGTACTGGCAGCACCTGGTGCCTCTAGCAATCCACCTCCTCTCAAGCCTGTATACTACTGCAGCTGCGGGCATGACTGGGCTCTCTGTGCTGTCACACACTGCACTGACTAGACTGGAAAGACTCACTAAGAATAGAGTTGACAGCAGGATTTTGAGTGGATGTAGTAAATGTATCACATTTAGATGTAGTTTCTAAATAAATAGTAATAAAGACTTGACTTTGATATTTCTGATTCTTAAGATATTTGGATAACATTTATATAGGCCCTCAATTCAAAAGCTACTTTTCTTTACTTGTGCTGTGTTGGTTTTTTTGAGTTACTAAGTTAAGAACTGGAAAATGTTCAGACATAATACAAACTTTAAAACATTTTATCTCTATTACTGTTGTTTAATCAATCATCATGCCAGATCTCAGCTATAAGTCACTAATCATTACTTTAAGTACTTAAATAAAAAGTCATTGCATTCATGTGCATCAATTATGATCCTAAAGTGTTTAAGGATGCAGAGCTGAAGCAGCTCAGGTAACACAGCGGTAAAATATGCTAGCACACCAGAGCTGGGATTTCGAATACATCATATTGAATCTCAGCTCTGCCATCTGGTTGGGCTGGATGGCTACATGAACAACGATTGGCTGTTGTTCACAGGTTGGGATGAGCCGGGCCAGGGTTCCTCATAATTGGTGCAATGATGACATCTGCTGGCAGATTGATGGTGCTTGCACAGAATTGGGGAATAATGCTGTTCAGGGTGTGCCTCTCCATGCACAAGGCTGATTCGCATATGAACTCACCTTGTGCAGGTAAAAAGATGCAGTCGGTACTGCACACGTGTCGGAGGGGGCGTGTGTCAGTTACAAAGCTCCTCAGTCAGCAGTGGAGGGTTGTATAGGTAGAGGTGAAGAATAAGACTAGATTAGGGGAGAAAATGGGGGGGGGGGGGGTAGCTGATCACTAGCAAATAAGAAGAGATTGTAAGAAATAGAAGTGACTAGAGCAGGATGTTTGTGCTTATAAATACATAATTAACATTTAATCTGCCCTAGATTTTGATTATTATTATTTAATGTCTTTATATGTCATTTATACATATACAGTGGGGCCAAAAGTATTTAGTCAGCCACTGATTGTGCAGGTTCTCCTACTTAGAAAGATGAGAGAGGTCTGTAATATTCATCATAGGTACACTTCAACTATGAGAGACAAAATGAGAAAAAAAAATCCAGGAAATCACATTGTAGGATTTTTAAAGAATTTATTTGTAAATTATGGTGGAAAATAAGTATTTGGTCAATAACAAAAGTTCAACTCAATACTTTGTAACATAACCTTTGTTGGCAATGACAGAGGTCAAACGTTTCTTGTAAGTCTTCACCAGGTTTGCACACACTGTAGCTGGTATTTTGGCCCATTCCTCCATGCAGATCTCCTCTAGAGCAGTGATGTTTTGGGGCTGTCGCTGGGCAACACGGACTCCACACATTTTCTATGGGGTTGAGGTCTGGAGACTGGCTAGGCCACTCCAGGACCTTGAAATGCTTTTTACGGAGCCACTCCTTCGTTGCCCGAGCGGTGTGTTTGGGATCACTGTCATGCTGGAAGACCCAGCCACGTTCCATCTTCAATGCTCTCACTGATGGAAGGAGGTTTTGGCTAAAAATCTCACGATACATGGCCCCGTTCATTCTTCCCTTAACACGGATCAGTCGTCCTGTCCCCTTTGCAGAAAAACAGCCCCAAAGCATGATGTTTCCACCCCCATGCTTCACAGTAGGTATGGTGTTTACTCAGCATTCTTCTTCCTCCAAACACGACGAGTTGAGTTTTTACCAAAAAGTTCCATTTTGGTTTCATCTGACCACATGATATTCTCCCAATCCTCTTCTGGATCATCCATATGCTCTCTGGCAAACTTCAGACGGGCCTGGACATGTACTGGCTTAAGCAGGGGGACACGCCTGGCACTGCAGGATTTGAGTCCCTCTCGGTGTAGTGTGTTACTGATGGTAGCCTTTGTTACTTTGGTCCCAGCTCTCTGCAGGTCATTCATCAGGTCCCTCCATGTAGTTCTGGGATTTTTGCTCATCGTTCTCATGATCATTTTGACCCCACGGGATGAGATTTTGACCCCAAGGGAGATTATCAATGGTCTTGTATGTCTTTCATTTTCTTACAATTGCTCCCACAGTTGATTTATTCACACCAACCTGCTTGCCTATTGTAGATTCACTCTTCCCAGCCTGGTGCAGGTCTATAATTTTCTTCCTGGTGTCATTCGACAGCTCTTTGGTCTTGGCCATGGTTGAGTTTGGAGTCTGACTTTTTGAGGCTGTGGACAGGTGTCTTTTATACAGATAACGATGTCAAACAGGTGCCATTAATACAGGTAATGAGTGGAGGACAGAAGAGTTTCTTAAAGAAGAAGTTACAGGTCTGTGAGAGCCAGAAATCTTGCTTGTTTGTTATTGACCAAATACTTATTTTCCACCATAATTTACAAATAAATTCTTTAAAAATCCTACAATGTGATTTCCTGGATTTTTTTTTCTCATTTTGTCTCTCATAGTTGAAGTGTACCTATGATGAAAATTACAGACCTCTCTCATCTTTCTAAGTAGGAGAACCTGCACAATCAGTGGCTGACTAAATACTTTTTGACCCCACTGTACACATGTACAGTACATTATTACCTTTTAATTCTTTATCATTTTTATAGACAGTATTTTGCAGCCCTGATGAAATAATAGAAATTTGCTAATAGCTTTTGTGTTTTTGTACTAAATCTATATTTTGTTACTGCTAAAGCATATAATTACTCACCATCAGGTTTTGGTATTTCCCAACTACAGACTCTTTACATGATTTCTCTTGCAAAATCATTTTTTAAATTTAATTTCTGAAACAAATTAAAACCATCAAAAATAATTTTGCAACTATGAACTTACTCCATATTTAATGGATGTAAAATGTACACAGCATGTAAACAAGTTTAGACATTAATTCAGTTGTCTCAGAACTTAAGGTTTTGGGTCTTATTACCTAGGACTTGTTAGGCAAAAAATAAATGTCATTTAATTATCAGCTGATGCCTATCTATGAATATAATAATATAGGGTGTGTT
The DNA here is from genome assembly GCF_030014385.1 of Trichomycterus rosablanca. NCBI lineage: Eukaryota > Metazoa > Chordata > Actinopteri > Siluriformes > Trichomycteridae > Trichomycterus > Trichomycterus rosablanca. Next base: position 43,282,903 of record NC_085990.1, on the reverse strand, counting down.
CGAAAACCTAGTGAGCTCTCTACATAGACAGCATTTTACGTCATCCTATGCACGCTCCTGAGAAGTAGGCTGTTTGAAATCCTAGATGCCTTAATATGCTCATTAGTAAGGTATCTTAAAATTTCAACAGTATTTTGAGTGGAGAACGAGGGAGCATCCGGTGCTTCCTTAACGATTCATCATTGATTTTATATTTGTATAAAAGTGTACAACTGTATTTATTTGCAAGTTTGGGCTTGTCAGGGACAGTTTAACTGTTTTCGGTACATGGAGGGAGATGTTACTTGACATGCTAGCGCGTTGTGCCACCTCATCCAACTGGTTTGAATGGCATGATGTTAACTGTGTTAGCTTAGTAAGCAAAACCCGATGTTATCGCTGTCAGTAGTGCGTTTGAATAACCTGACTTATTAATAGATGACTAATTAGAATCCTCTCTACTTAGGCAGCTGCCGATGTAGGCAGTAAGACAGCAAGGCAGCTCCCTAATTGAATAACCATGTGGTGAAGGTAACAATAAAATATTAAAGTGCTTTTAGACAGTCATTTTTACTCCCAGAAATGTAAAGAAAACTGTGAAAGTCAGGGCAAGACACCTCTGAGAGAAAACTATTTCCATTCTGAGAAAACAGGCAGAGCAAAACCCCTTTATAATGGCAAGGAAGCAGCAAAAAGGTTCAGCTGACACCGAACTAGTAGCGCATCATTTTTCTGTGCAGCACTGCTTGCACAAACATGATCTGGATGAATAAGTGAATGAAAGAAAACTTTAGCTGCAATCTCATCACAAAAGTCAATGGCTGAACATCTAGATAATGTGGAGGCATTTGGAAACAAGTGCTGTGAAGTAATTAATCAAGCACAAAACCCTTTGGGTACAAAAACACAAGCCAAAGCTTTTAGAATGGTCCTCACAGCCATCTGATTTTAACATCGCTGAATGGCTGGGGGTAGATTTTATACATGCTCGGCATGCAAAACGAACCAAAACTATATTAGAACTAAAAGTGTTTTGCAGAGAAAGAGGGTGAGAAAATGGTCGTATAGTCATATAAACAGCACTTTGTTATTTGTTTGACGTAACCCTTATAGCCCTATATTGGGTATTTCAAACAAATAACATAATAATAAGTGCTGTTTATATGACTACAACTATCACATACCCTTTCTTTTAAGCGCTATCAATTTATTAATTGGAATGGGTGGACGAAGAAGCTTACTGACAATAGACAAAAGACCTTTAAGATCATGGCAAAACCCATTGATTATATTAAAGTCATAGGAGGAACAAGCTTCATTTAGTAAGGTTTTACTGTATATTTAAGCATATAGTCTGAAAAAGCTAGAGAGCGTACATAGAGTCCAGTTTTATGTAGAAAAGCTCAAAACATCTACCATAGGGCAATTTTGTATCTGACTGCATGTCTTTGGACTGTGGGAGAAGACCGAAAGAAGACTTAAGGAGGACTTTCCACTGAAAAATAAGCCTGAGATGGTGACACTATAAATTTAGCCTATTATTTTTAGCCTTTTAGAACTCTTTGGATCCTTTTTTCTTTTACATAAGGTAATTTTGGCTTGTAGACAGATTATGTACATTATTTTATATTATGTAAGTAAGTCAGTAAGAAAGTCAGAAAGTCAGTGAGTAAATGAGTGAGCACGTAAGTCAGTTAGTGAGTGAGTAAATGAGTGAATAAGTCAAGTCAATTTTATTTATATAGCGCTTTTTACAATGAACGTTGTCTCAAAGCAACTTTATAGAATCCAGGACCTACAGACCAAAAACTCCTGTTGAACAAGCCGAGGGCAACAGTGACAAGGAAAAACCTTAAAGGAACCTACAGGAAGAAACCTTGAGAGGAACCAGACTCAGCAAGGACCCCCATCTTCCTTAGGTTGTCAGTAAATTAGTTAGAAAGTCAGTTAGTGAGTGAGTAAACAAGTGAGTGAGTAAGTAGATAAGTAGATAAAGAAGTCAATAAGTGAGTGAGTAAGAAGTGAGTGAGTAAATAAGTCAGCCAGTAAGTAAGTAAGAGGTAAGTCAGTCAGTGAGTGGGTGAGTAAATTAGTATGTAAGAAGTAAGTAGGTCAGTAAGTAAGTAAATAAGTGAGTGAGTAAATAGTTAGGTTGACAGACAGACAGACTATCCAAAGGGAAATGTAAATGAAAGTGAGTGAGTAACTGAGTGAGTAACTAAGTCAGTAGGTCAGTAAGTCAGTCAGTAAGTAATTAAGTGAGTACATAAGTAAAAAGATAATTAAGTCAATAAGAGAGTAAGAAGTGAGTAAGTCAGTAGATAAGTCAGTAAGTGAGTAAGAAGTAAGCAAGTGAGTCAGACAGACAGAAAGATTATCCCGAGGGAAATGTGAATGAAAGTGAGTAAGTAAATAAGTAAGTAAGAAGTGAGTGAGTAACTGAGTGAGTAACTAAGTCTGTAGGTCAGAAAGTAAGTCTGTAAGTCAGCAAGAAAGTAAATAAGTGAGTGAATAAGTAAGTACATAAGTCAATAAGTGAGTGAGTGAAGTGGGTAAAGAAGAACTAAAGACAGTAAGTATGAAAGAAATGAGTAAGGCAGTCAGTAAGTGAATGAGTAAATTAGTAGGTAAGAAGTAAATAGGTCAGTAGGTAAGTCAGTCAGTAAGTAAATGGACAGGTGTGTGTGTTTTGCCCTGTGATGTAGTTGCAGCCTGTCCAGGCTGAATTTTTGCTTTGCACCCAACGTATCAAACTGACACTGATTCACCAGCAGGATATCAGAATAAATAAATGAGCTTTCATACCACCTCAGAGTTTTGGTCTAGCAAACAAAAAGCTCATGACAAAAACTAGGAGGATTCAGAACAAAAATATATAAATATATTGTACAGTATATTTATTTATTAGAATTTTAATGTCATGTTTTACACACGTTTTACATTCATGACAGAACAAGTAGTTACTCATTACACAAGGTTCATCAGTTCACAAGTTTAATGTCAAACACAGTCATGGACAATTTAGTACCTCCAATTAAGCTCACTTGCACGCCTTTGTACTGTGGGAGGAAACCAGAGCTCCCGGAGGAAACCCACACGGACACAGGGAGAACATGCAAACGCCACACAAAAAGGACCCGGACCGCCCCACCTGGGGATCGAACCCAGGATGTGAGCTGTGAGGCGACAGTGCTACCCACTTAGCCACCTGAAAAAATAAGTAAGTACATAAGTCAATAAGTGAGTAAATAAGTAAGTAAGTAAGTAAGAAGTAAGTGAGTAAGTAAGCCAGTGAGTGAGTGAGAGTGTAAATTAGTAAGTAAGATGTCAGTAAGTAAGTCAGTAAGTAAATGGATAGGTGTGTGTTTTGCCTTGTAATGGTTTTGCAGCCTGTCCAGGCTGATTTTCTGCTTTACACCCAACATATCAAACTGACACTGGTTTATCAGCCACATTCATGAGCTACCATAGTAAAGTCATTAGAGTTTTGGTCTAGCAAACATAAACTTGTGACAAAAACTAGAAAGGTTCAGAACAAAAAAATATATAAATAAATAAATAAATTACCTAAACTTATAAAAACCTATGTAGAATAGAATGCCTTTATTTGTCATATATACATATACAGTACATGTGTACAGTACATGGAAATTCTTTTTCCACATATCACAGCTTGTTTTGGAATCTAGGGTCAGAACGCAGGGTCAGTCATTGAACAGCACCCCTGGAGCCAAGAGGGTTAAGAGCCTTACTCAAGGGCCCAACAGTGCCTGCATTGCAGAGCTACTGATAGCTATATGGAGGATAGACTGTTCCCATGTTTACCTTATTTAATTTGTGTTATGACAAGCTTAATCTGAGAATTATTGATGACACCCTTGCTGCCTGTCGTTTTTTGCCCTCTCTTGTGATATATCTTTCTTTAATTTCCACAAAAAGGCTAAATGTTATGCTTTATCAGAGCTAGAGGAAGTGACCATTTACTGTCTCAGGTGTAAAAATGTGCAATTCAGCAAACCAAAAAGAACAAAACCCAGAGAGAAACAGAAATCATATAGGTGTGGGTTATGAGAAACGGGTTCATTTTACTATCTCTGCATCTCCCATTGTGTGAGTGTATGTTTGTGAGTATGCTGATGTGAGGAAGCTGGGGTGGGGGCGGGTGTGACGGCGGGTGAAACAAATAGCTGCATCGGGAGAGACGTGTGGCCTTCGCTTAAACAGAGCTATAAATCAGAACCCTGACATGGAGAGAGAGAGGGAGAACGGGTGAACTTAAAATTGCTTCGGCTCATTTTCTCCTACTTCTTTTCAGGATTTTGTTGATTATTCATCTTCTACTCTTTTTTTTTCTTTAAATGCTTTTCTTTCAGGAGCGTTAAACAATTTCCCTCTTTTCTAACACAAATCTTTACGTTGTCGTAGCTGTGTAAAAAGTTAATAAACATAAGTCTGCTCTTTCTCAGGCTTAGCCGCCCTCTCTTTCTTTCTTTGCTTGTCCTGTTTAAACTCCACAAGCGCTTCCCTGGAGTCGCTACCAAATGTCACAGCCGCGTTAACCCCCCATCCAAATTCATACCAGTGTCTCTCTCTTTCATTTGGCCCAGCACACACTGCATTCTGCATGTTCCTCAACCACAGGTCACTGCCTGAAGAGGACATCTGATGAGAGGAGCTTTGTTAAGGACATAGAATTCTGGGTGCAAGTCCTATTGCATGAACATTTGTGTATGAATTATTGTATTTCTCTATATTTGGTTAAAGAGAATCTGAACATCTGGAAAATAAATAAATAAGTTGACGTATCAGGTTGTTGCTGATATATGGCTTCTGCTTTCTGTAGCTCACATTTCTAGATGCCGTGATCTATTTCCTCGGCTGCTCCCGTTTGGGGTCGCCGGCGGATCGTGATACACATTATTGATTTGGCACAATTTTTACACTGAATGCCCTTCCTGGCACAGCCCTCCCGGGCTTGGGACCAGCACTACAATGCACTGGTTTATGCATCCTAGTGGCTAGGTACCCATAGGACATTTCAGTGTCTCCAATTAGCTTGGCTGCAAGTTTTTGGATTGTGGGAGGAAACCGGAGCACCCAGAGGAAACCCATGCAGACTCGGGGAGAACATGCAAACTCCGCACAGAAAGGACCCGGACCGCCCCACCTGGGGATCGAACCCAGGACCTACCTGCTGTGAGGCGACAGTGCTACCCACTTAGCCACTGTGCCGCCCATTTCTAGATGCTGTGATAAACTGTGTTTACTAACAACGGTTTTCTGAAGTAGTTTTAATATTTTTAGTATTTTTGGCATTTAGCAGGCACTTTTATTCAAAGTGACATACAGCACTGTGACAGTAAGCAATTAAGGCTTAAGGGCTTTGTTCAGGGGCCCAACAGTGGCAACCTGGCAGTGGTGAGACTTAAACCAGCGACCTTTTGATTACTAGTCCAGTACCTTAACCGCTAGACTACAACTGCCCTCTGCCCCGTTTACATTAAAATCATTTTTAATGCAGTGCCATGTAAGGTAATGTAAGGTTGGGAGCACTGTATATTGGTATTTGGCATATTATTTATAAACAGAGATTACTCCATATTCTCTGAATCTTTTAATAATGTCATGGGTTGTATATGATTTTCTGAAAATTTCTAAATTCTCAAAAATTATTGTTGTAGACATTTCAGCTATACAGTTTATTTAGTACCTGTGGTAACAGTTTAATTTCTCCTTTTCATATATTTTGGTCACAGGCGCTTGGGCAGTGGTCTATTATGTTACCAATGTTTTCAAATCTCAGTGGTGCTATTAGCCAGCTCCAGCTCTCCAGGGTAGTCCTGTCTTGTGGCCAGTGTTTCAGGAAGGAACCGGATATGCTGCAATTCTGACCAGGATATGGTCGTCAATGAAAATGAAATGAAAAATATTTTCATTGCACTTAAACCGTCCACTGCTCTAGATTTTAACTCTTTGGGAACGTGTTGTTACCAATAAAGTTGATGAGGTAAAACATATTACACAATGCTTCACCTTTTCCTTTTTTTAAATTGGATTAATCTGTAAATATTTGTTTATTTATTTATTAGGATTTTAATGTCATGTTTTACACTTTGGTTACATTCATGACAAAAACAATAGTTACTCATTACACAAGGTTTATCAGTTTACAAGTTTAATGTCAAACACAGTCGTGGACAATTTTGTGTCTCCAATTCACCTTACTTGCACCTCTTTGGGCTGTTGAAAAAAACCGGAGCTCCCAGAGGAAACCCATGCAGACACGGGGAGAAAGACAGAGACAGAAAGGACCCAGACCACTCCACCTGTGGATCAAACTCAGGACCTTCTTGCTGTGAGATGACAGTGCTACCCACTGAGTCACTGTGCCGCTTATATGTAAATAAGCAATACTAGTAATACTAGTAATACTAGTTTCTAATAGTGTTTATCCTCCAAAGACACACACTTAAATATAGCCTTATTATTTATGTATTTATGTATTTATTTATTTATATGTTTACTGAATCTATACAAGTCACAATGACTGTTTTCCAACCTAAACTTTATACATAAACCGTAACAGTAACCACAATGTTAAAAAAAAGTACATGAAAATTTCCATTTCCATTTTAATTTTCCATCTTATTTCTTTAAGAATTGTATTAATTAATTAATTCATTTATTTATTTATTTATTTGACATTAATAAAATAAAAATGAAGGGCACTGAGACATTGTTACACATTGATAATCATAGGATTATAGCATGTCTGGTAAATTTAAGTTAACACTACAAATACATTAATGCATTTGTTAATATGATGTGAACAGATCATGGCTAAATATTTAGTGGAATATCAGTGGCAGTGGTGAGAATAATATCCAGAGATAATGTGCAATATAAAAGTAAAAAAAAGGAAGATGGTAAAGGGGAAAAGTCAGTAAAGACTGAGCAGGTAATAGCAAATTTAAAATGTATGAATGTTGTAAGTTACGTTGTGGTTATTTCCAGAAGTTGCAGAGTAGCCAGAATATCTGACAGATTTTGTTTTTCTGTTTGCTCCTGGTTGTTGTTTTGTCTGCTCTTGCATGAATAATATTCAGATTTTTTATTATATTGCTGAACACAGACACTGAGCTTACAGTCCTGGCTCTGACATACCGCTCCCAAACTTCTAAACCACCTAAACAGGACTTGAAATATTTATAATCATGACGATGATAACAAGAATCATACATGCTAGAAATAAGATGGATGAGTATTGGTAAGTCGGGAATGTGAATGGGAGACTTATTTATTTATTTATTATTTTACTATTTTTTTGCCCCAATTTACTTTGACCCTGCTTCCTTCCTTTAGTATTATTTTACACTGTGTGTATAATGTAGGTATGATGTTTATGAAAGTCTTTTTGCTTGTCCCCATACAACAGAAACGTCCAACCCCTCATCACAGAGAGAGAGAGAGAGAGAGAGAGAGAGAGAGAGAGAGAGAGAGAGAGAGAGAGAGAATGGTTTTTGGCTTGGTTTTGAGGTCACAATACCCTGATATTGCATACAAAATTGCTTTTGGAGTATATTTGAATTAATTAAATAATATACAAAATTATACATTTTAATTTACTCCAAATGCATATCAGAAAAATCAGAAAAAGTTGGGACAGTATGGAAAATGCAAATAAAATAAAAATGCAGTGTTTCTTACATTTACTTTGGCTTTTATTATCTTAAGACGTGTTTGCAGGAAGAATGGGACAAAATAAAAGCTGAAACACTAAATCACTTGGTATCCTCGGTGCAAAAACGTCTTTTAAGTGTGGTGAAAAGGAATGGCAACATTACAAAGTGGTAAATGCTTTACTGTCGCAACTTTGTTGGAATGTGTTGCAGGCCTGAAATGCAGGAATTAATGTTTATTAATAAATGAAAGGAAGTTGAGCAGATAAAACATGAAATATCTCATGTTCATCCTGTCTGCAATCAAATAAAAGTCGAAGTAAATGTAACTGTGTTTTTTTTTTTATTATTTGCATTTCCCATGCTGTCCCATTTTTTTCTGATTTGGGGTTGTACAATAAGGACTTAAAATAACTTTTTATTAATTACAAATATTATTAAACACTCACAACAGAAGAGATCATTTATATGTTCCTCCTATTTACTTAAAACAGTTATACACTGTGATTTGGATCTCCATCTCATACTCTTTAGTGTTAATGTCAACCATTAAAGCTTTTGGTTCTTATCCTGATCTTGGTTTGGTTCATACAGATCTTGATCTTACCAACACCGGGGCTAAAGGATTACACAGATGAAGAAAAAAAAGGAGACTGTGGAGATGAGAAAGAAGAAAGTGGGAGGAAGGGAAAAGAAAGAGAAAGAAAAAGAAGAGAGAAGAAACCCCCTTAGCAGCGATTATGAAATGGTCTGTCACCGATTAGAACCGCAGGGAAGCAGGAGGGAGATGAGGCGCAGCCTCCCACCGACACGCGGGCTAGCGAGGACACTTCTGCCCAGATTACCTGCGGATATACGCTACCAGCTGCTCTCTCACACACACACACACATAGTGAATGGGATGAAGGCACCAAGGAAGCCTACTGCATAGTGGAAAAAACCTAAATCAAGTAGGTTTGCAATTTATGAAAGCAGAAAGCGACCAAGAGGAAGGGAACTGGTCCCCAACACAAAGTAAGAACTGTAAGAAAGATGGGGCTTCTGAAACAGTGGTGACTAAAAGAGGCCTCGGTGACTCGAGCTCGCAGAGGACCGCACAGATAAACCTACATCATTTATCTGCTTCCTGTCTCTTATATCCTCAAGAGTACTACCATTTATTAATTTATTTTTATTTTGTTACCAAGAAGAAAAGAAATATAGAATAGAATGCCTTTACTTGTCATATATACATATACAGATGTACAGTACAACGAAATTATTTCTTTGCATATCCCAGCTTGTTTGAAAGCTGGGGTCAGAGCGCAGGGTCAGCCATTGTACAGCACCTCAGGAGCAGACAGGGTTAAGGCCCTTATATGGTATATACACCGATCAGCCATAACATTAAAACCACCTCCTTGTTTCTACACACATTGTCCATTTTATCGGCTTCACTGACCATATAGAAGCACTTTGTAGTTCTACAATTACTGACTGTAGGTCATCTGTTTCTCTACATGCTTTGTTTTTCCCCTTTCATGCTGTTCTTCAATGGTCAGGACCCCCACAGGACCAGCACAGAGCCGGTATTATTTGGGTGGTGAATCATTCTCAGCACTGCAGTGACACTGACATGGTGGTGGTGTGTTAGTGTGTGTTGTGCTGGTGGTGATGGAGTTTTTAAACACCTCACTGTCACTGCTGGACTGAGAATAGTCCACCAACCAAAAATATCCAGCCAACAGCGCCCCGTAGGCAGCGTCCTGTGACCACTGATGAGGGTCTAGAAGATGACCAACTCAAACAGCAGCAATAGATGAGCGATCGCCTCTGACTTCACATCTACAAGGTGAACCAACTAGGTAGGAGTGGACAGTGAGTGGACATGGTATTTAAAAACTCCAGAAGCACTGCTGTGTCTGATCCACTCATACCAGCACAACACACGCTAACACACCACCACCATGTCATTGTCGCTGCAGTGCTGAGAATGATCCACCACCTAAATAATACCTGCTCTGTGGTGGTCCTGTGGGGGTCCTGACCATTGAAGAACAGGGTGAAAGCAGGCTAAAAACGTATGTAGAGAAACAGATGGACTACAGTCAGTAATTGTAGAACTACAAAGTGCTCTATATGGTAAGTGGAGCTGATAAAATGGACAGTGAGTGTAGAAACAAGGAGGTGATTTTAATGTTATATCTGATCAGAATATGGTAGATAAGGTATATGGAAGAGAGTGGAATATTTTAATAATTATAATGGGGTCTTTACATGCAAAAAGAAATTTGAGACAGAATTTAAAATAAAAAAAATGAACACATCAGCTAACTGACATACTAATACACATAAGACCGGATGCTGTCAGGCTGAACTCTGCTACCGTCTCAGAGTCAGAAAAAAAAACATATTTCATCCATTCAGTATAGAAAGAAAAAACATTTCCTGACTGACAGGTAAAGCCTGGATGTGGACAGCAGAGGCAATTAGTTGGAAGAGATATTGACAAGTGAGATTCTACATCAGTCTTAATTCTGGGTAAATAGTGTTACACACGTATCAGAATCAGAAACAAAATTGTATACATTAGATAGATTCCTCTTGGTTTCTTTACTGAGCTCGGTCCCGTTGTTGAGCCCAGGAGAAGACGAAGGCACAGAGACACAAACACGGCCATGTACCAACAATCTTCTAACTTTATTTGGGGAATTAACAAGAATAAATAGCTAAGGAAAATGGGGTGTTGGTAGACAATAAAAGCAGGCAGCTTTTGTACAAGGTGTGAATACTTTCAGGATGTGGAAGTAACAGATTGATCAAAGGGACAGTAGGAAGTTCCAGGGTGCGAACACATACATATGGTTGTAATATAACTTATGGCTATAAAGTTAACTAAAGAAATATATATATTCTAACAGTATATATTTAGTTATTTAATTAAAAAATTTGCTGCAAATTAAGGTTCATAATTCTAAAAACTAGAAGTGTTTTTAGTGGTCTGAAGTGGATTTCTTTTCTTTTTTTAAGAGTGTGTTTATACTAGTAGTTCAGTTCCCTTGATTTGTATAAAACAAGAAAATAATACATTATTACATTTTGGTCCTGGTTTGCCTAGCTTTTACACTCACTGGGGACAGTGGTAGTCTAGTGGGTAGGGCTTTGTGCTATCAAACTGAAAGATTGAGAGCTCAAATCCCAGCTCTGCCATGCAGCCACTGTTGGGCCCTTGAGCAAGGCCCTTAAGCCTCCCTGCTCCAGGGGCACCGTACAATGGCTGACCCTGTGACCTGATCAGATCCGACTAGGCATAACATTATGACCACTGACAGGTGAAGTAAATAACACTGATTATCTCTTTATCATGGCATCTGTTAGTGGGTGGGCTATATTAGGCAGCAAGTGAACATTTTATCCTCAAAGTTAATGTGTTAGAAACTGTGATGGCTAGATGACTGGGTCAGAGCATCTCCAAGTCTGCAGGAAGAAACAGTGGAAAACCAGCGACAGGGTCATGGGCGGCCAAGGCTCATTGATGCACGTGGGGAGCGAAGGCTGGCCCTTGTGGTCCGATCCAAACTGCTAAAGAAGTTACTGCTGGTTCTGATAGAAAGGTGTCAGACTCCATGCTTCGACAGGTCAGGGCTGTTTTGGCAGCAAAAGGAGCACCAACACAATATTAGGAAGGTGGTCATAATGTTATGCCTAATTGGTGTATATACTGTATATATGACAAATAAATGCATTCTATTCTATTCTCTATCTTTACTAATACATCACAGCAAGAAGGTCCTGGGTTTGATAACCAGGTAGAGCAGTCAGGGTCCTTTCTGTGTGGAGTGTTTCCTACCTTTTGCCCAGTGAATTGGACCCACCACAACCCTAAAGAGTATAAAGCAGTGGTAAAACAGACAATAAATTAATCAATGAGCATATATGATGCAGATTTTGTATATGTATACTTTTATGCAATGCTGTCCACACTTTGTTTTTCTTATCACTAAATTTCCAGTTTTGCATCAACATTTAGCGACTTACAGTTGTGACAGTATACAATCTAAGCAATTGAGGGTTAAGGGCCTTGCTCAAGGGCCCAACAGTGCCAGCCTGGCAGTGGTGGGGCTTGAACTGGCAACTATCTGATTACTAGTCCAGTACTTTAACCACTAGGCTACGGCTTTCACATTGCTGTGCGTATTTTTTTTTAATAATTTGGAGATCTGTTCATCAGAGCAAATGTTAATGAGGCATTTTACCTCCTCATTGCACCAGGTTTGTCTCATTTCTGGCACTGTTCTCTCACGGCGGTTTACTCTCACATGTTCTCACATCATGTCCTGGGTTCGATTCATTTAGATGCTTTTGTTTGTTTGTTTGTTCATTAGGTTTTCTAACGTCATGTTTTACACTTTGGTTATATTCATGACAGGAACGGTAGTTACTCGATACACACAAGGTTCATCAATCCACAAGTTTTAACTTCAAGCACAGTCATGGACAATTTTGTATCTCCAATTCACCTCACTTGCACGTCTTTGGACTGTGGGAGGAAACCGGAGCTCCCGGAGAAACCCATGCACACATGGGGAGAACATGCAAACTCCACACAGAACGGACCCGGCCCGCCCCACCAAAGTGTAAACCCAGGACCTTATTGCTGTGAGGTAAAAGTGCTACCCACTGAGCCACCCTAGATGCCTTTGATTCATATTCTGCATCATACATGCATCACAAATTGCACCAAATTTCATTTGAAATGATATGTTTGGGCAATCTCAGTCCTCTTATTTAGTGAGTCAGAAAGAAGCTTTACATGGAGTAATTGCACCAGTGTTCATTTTAATGGAACCAAAGCTGAAGAGAATAAACACACCCTTAGATTATCCTTTAGTGTGGAGCCGGTGTAATCCAATCCAGTCTATTTACAACCCAGCCATGGCTGCTCCTTTGTAAACATTAAGCGTATTTAATATTTATAACTTCTAAAATGTGGAAATAATGCAGGCTGTCATTGTGTGAAAACAGACCACTTATATTTTATAGGTATTAATATTTAAGGAAGACGTCTGTATTAGTAATAGATGCATAAAAGTTTCATATCATGCTGGAGAACGGAACGCCAGTAATAAGATATCTGATATGTAATGTTCTGTTTTAAAAGATGTTCAAAAGACACAAAGGCTGGAATTTGCTCTATCTAAAAAAAAAATTTGCACACCAGACATCGTCTTTTCGGTCAAGGGGTCAGAGAATTCTTGTGTGTTGTTTAGATTTGATAATTAATCATTAAAATAAAATACTTCTTTATGTATCATTTTACTAACTGTTTTATCCGTCTTACACCCTCATAGTCACAGTAATTCTGGTGCCGTTGGAATCACTGGGCCCAAGGCAGGACCACATTTAGTGCTTTTCCACCAAAAGGAACCATGGTTCTTGAACCGGTTCTGTTCAGGTTTCTTCTAACCTTGGTGTTTTGTAGAGAACCGACCCGCGTTTCCACCAGTTTTTGGGAACCAAGCATGCATCATCAACGGTGGGTGTTACACAACAAAAGTAAAGAGTAGTGACATGATGGCGGAGCGTGTAGATTATGTGCGAGCATTTGTGCTGTTGTTACAGATGTTCGTTTTTAAGCAAAAAGCGATCAGCTATTGGTGATAAGAAGACGTAGACGTGTTTGTCGTAGTTGTTGTTTTCTTTAGCTCATTGACGTGAGAAGCGTTTTGCGCTTTGCTCTCACTGTGACCCTCGGCGCAAATAGCCGATTTGCTCAGCGCTCGGCTTAAGCAATAAAACATCACTAAAGTTCCACGACATTTGTGTGAAAAAACCATCAAATCCAGTCTAAAAGCTCCACATGTATCTGTGTTTAACTTCACGTGTGGTGTTTATGCAGCTCGGGGTTTATTCAACTAAATAAAGCTTAACGTGGCTGAATGTACTAAACGTACGACACAGAATCACTAAACTTTGCTTTGTTATTACTGGTTATAAGTGCTCTGTACTGCCAAAATTTATCAATTGTTGTTTTAGTACAACAAGCCACGTTACGCTTTATTTTTCATGCTAAGCATTTTTTGTACTGTCCAGGTCGCTTTTACCACGTCATATCACACAATTAATTGCTTTGAAAATATCAGCAAATATCAGCGGCAAACTGGCTCAAAATTTTATCAGGTGAACTTTAAACAATGAAAGTGGTTTAAATTCTATATAATGTCTCATGTAAAAGCACCCACCCAAACCTCTACACTGTGACACGCCCACAGATGACGTCACAATTCGCGCTGAAAAACCAAGTATTCTGTGGTGCCAGATTAGAACGCTAGTTCTTTTTTTCCGGTGGAAACACGTGTCGGTGGAAAATGGGTAATTCTGAACAACACAAACCCACGTGGACACTTGAACAACCCCAGACAGACAATGACCTGTCATTTAATGGCTCAAAGATCGAACATAGGACCCATGTTGCTCTTCGGCAGCCACCCACCAGCTGTGTCTGTTTGACCTTGTGTCAATCAGTTGCAGGGCAGCACGGTCATTAAATTGCATATTCTAACCAAGATGCAATTTGGGTAGCCATCTTATTTATCTAAGTGGTTGGAGAAAGTACTGAAAGGCAACCCGCTGGACACAGGACAAAGGTTCGAAATCAGGTCCATATCATCCTAAAAATATTGGTACCCAGGTGGTTCAGCGGGAAATTCCGCTAGCACATCAGCGCTGGTATTCTGAACTCCAAAGTATATACACCGATCAGGCATAACATTATTACCACCCTCCTACTGTCTCCCTTTTGCTGCCAAAACAGTCCTGACCCGTTGAGGCATAGACTCCACTAGACCCCTGATGGTGTGCTGTGGTATCTGGCACCAAGATGTTAGCAGCAGATCCTTTAACTCCTGTAAGTTGTGAGGTGGAGCCTCCATGGATCGGACTTGTTTGTCCACCACATCCCACAGATGCTCCATTGGATTGAGATCTGGGGAATTTGGAGGCCAAATCAACACCTCAAACTGGTTGTTGTGCCCCTCAAACCACTGGCTCTGTGGCAGGGTGAATTATCCTGCTGAAAGAGGCCACAGCCATCAGGGAATACTGTTTCCATAAAAAGGGTGTACATGGTCTGCAACAATACTTAGGTAGGTGGTACGTGTCAAAGTAACATCCACATGGATGGCAGGACCCAAGGCTTCCCAGCAGAACATTGCCCAAAGCATCATACTGCCTCCGCCGGCTTGCTTGCTTCCCATTGTGCATCCTGATGCCATGTGTTCCCCAGGTAAGCGATGCACACACACCCAGCCATCCACGTTAGATAAAAGAAAATGTGATTCATCAGACCAGACCACCTTCTTCCATTGCTCCGTGGTCCAGTTCTGATGCTTTCCATTGTTGGTGCTTTCGGCAATGGACAGGGGTCAGCATGGGCACCATATGCAACAAACTGTGATGCACTGTGTATTCTGACACCTTTCTATCAGAACCAGCATTAACATCTTCAGCAATTTGAGCT
This sequence comes from Trichomycterus rosablanca, assembly GCF_030014385.1. Classification (NCBI taxonomy): domain Eukaryota; kingdom Metazoa; phylum Chordata; class Actinopteri; order Siluriformes; family Trichomycteridae; genus Trichomycterus; species Trichomycterus rosablanca. The sequence goes on along the minus strand of NC_085990.1, from coordinate 43,267,747 downwards.
ACAGTAGCTTGTCTGTTGGATCGGACCACATGGGCCAGCCTTCGCTCCCCACGTGCATCAATGAGCCTTGGCTGTCCATGACCCTGTCGCTGGTTTACCACTTTTGATAGATACTGAACACCCCACAAGAGCTGTCAAACCTACACAGGAAATGAGAGAACATCCCAATGCCCTAACAGTCAGTGGGCAGGAGAAAAGGCCCAGTCCCAGGGACCCATGTTGCTGTGTGCTATCCGTAATACCTACTGCACCACTACAACACCACCACACAGTAACCAAGCACTTATACTTCCCACCTCTGACCAAGCAGATGTGCTTGAAATCTGTTATCTAAAACGTGCATTTATTCTAAAGCATGATGTCAGTATTTTCAGGTCAGGTTTACTACCGTCAGTTTCATCATCCTCAGTACAAGAGCACAAAAGTAAATGTTGGTATGAACGGAGGGTTTGATTCCGCTGACCCGCTGTAATCCCCGTCATAGCACTTCCGTAAGCACTAGACCGTACACGATGCGCTCGCAGATAAAGCTCCGAAAGTCGTGAATTATTACGACATCACTCTCGGCGTGCCTGTGACAGCATACGCTAGGCGGAGATAATTGCCCTTGCACTTGCCGACTAATGAACATAATTACACGTTATTTCCCATTCACCCCGTGATTAATTGTTACAACGTTTCTTTGTTGGGTTGCCGACAAATTGCCACTTCGTAATGACACTATTGCCTCTCCGCTGAGCATACAATTGAAAATGGGGCCTGGCACTCAGGCAGACAGCCCGGGGTCCTCGAAGGCCAAGTTAGAGGAAAAAAAGTGGCCTAAACAGTGAAGAAATATAAATAAACACAGCTAGGTAAATACAAAGAGATGTTTAAAACGGAGGTAACTGAGCTAGTAAACACTACAGGCCTGTTTTAGTAAGAGTGCAGAATTTTTAGAAAATAGTATTTTCTCCCTTTTTCACCAATATAGTGTAGCTAATTAGTCTTCCACTGCTGGGGACCCTGATTGCATTCAAGAAGGGTATGTACACCTTACACACACTCCCTATGGCGTGTGTGCAGTCAACCGACCCCTTCTTATTCACCCATACTTTGGATTTGTGAGTATGGTCAGTCTCATGCACGGACAGTCTCATGATCTCCGTATTCCTCCACTTCTGTACAGGCGGCTACTAACCAGGGTCCTTATACAGCATTAAAGACCCCACCACCATTTTAGTCCGGTCTTTTCTCACCCAGCAGACTACTGACCAATTTTGTCTGCTGCAGGCACTGTCAGTTGTACAGTACACCTAGTGGCCTACTGGGTAGAGTAATGATTTACCAACTAGAAGGTTGTGTTTTTGAATTCCAGCTATGCCATACAGCCACTGTCAGGTCCCTGAAAAAGGCCCTAAATCCTTTCAGCTTTAGGGGCACCACAAAATGATGATATGCAAATAAAGAATTTCATCATATTGTACACATACACTAATCAGCCATAACATTACAGTTTTTCTCAGTCGATTTGGTACATTTCTCACATCATGATTTACATTGGCATCACAACAAGTGGATTTCTCAAAACAGTTAGTGCAAACAGCAAAACTCAATGAAATACCTGCAAAAGCATGTACCTCGCTCACAATTCTTTGTGCCTCAAAAGCAAATATTTATGTCAATCAACTTGTCAGTGCCATCAGAATGTCTAGTCTGTGTGTCATTGCCTATGAACAAGGCAGTCAAAATACTTAGTCATGTTGTCAGTGCAACAGTGTACACTGTAAGTATATTCTGATGAAAACTAGCTAAGCTTTTGATTACAAGAATGCTGCACATTCTGTGGCATATCAATTGAAATGGTACGTGTTACACACAAAATACAAACTTACACAGAACACAAAGTTACACATGACTGTATGTGGGAGACTGACAGCAAGAAATTGGACTGGAATCAAATTTATACAGTAATATTATTTTACTGTATTGTTCGCACTGCAATTTGATGACAAAAATCTGATAGAACTTCAGGAAAGACAGACAACTGTTTGGCAGCACTCTATAACACAAAGGTAAAACTAAAAAATTATAAACTTACTCTAAACATTCAAAACAACCTGAGACAACAACTTAAGGAATTATAGTGCTTTCTTTTCTATACATCCTGATGCTCCTCTCTGTTGGGCCACATGTTTTCATCCACGTCACACTGGATATCTTCCCTTGCAATGCAGCGTGGAAAGAATCTCCTGGAGTGCCTAATCCAGTCTCTGCAGGTATCTGCTGTGATATCCTCACAAGCTGCATCCATGGCAGTCAGCAGGTTCATCTGGGTGTGCGGCTGGTGATCGTACACCTTCCATCTCCAGGCTGAGAAGAACTCCTCAATTGGGTTCAGGAATGGGGAGTAGGGTGGGAGGAATTCCATCAGCATTCTATAATGAATGGCAAACCATTGCCTGATGGTGTTAGAGTGGCATGGACTCTCCTACCTCTTCCTCTGTTTTGTCCCCTCAGCCTTCCACCACGCAGCCTTACCCCTCTTCTTGGCTGTTCACCCTTGTCTTTCCATTGTGAGACTTTGTAATATTGCAATGTTTTGTGTCTATATATGTTTGTCAATTGAAGGTTCATGAGATGTACCTCTGTCCTATGGTTGAGAGCTGTTTGACCATTGGTTGATCTAAACCTTCACAAATTCCCCTTCTTAACTGAAAGCCAAGATTCACCTGAGAACAATTTAATCAATTTATGATAAATTACCAACATTTACCAAAAAAGTTTCATAGAAATGTACAAATTATGCCTGAGAGATTATGACAACATGTTCAGCACTTTTGCATGTAATGACCTAGGCAATGACCCAAAGCCTAAATGTTTTGGAGGGTAAGACAATTCAACAGACAATCAGTAGAACACATTTTGATAAACATGACATAAGCAATTGATAATGCAAAAAACAGCAGACAATTGTACATGACCATTTGCATGAATGTACAAAAGCATTTGCAAAATGTGAAACACAATGAGAAATGCTATTATGATGTGCACAAGTGACAAGGAGATGTGGAGATTGAATGAACAGTTTTGAGAATTTCAATTCTGATCTGAGAAATGAACCAAATCGACTGAGAAAAACTGTAAAACCACCTCCTTGTTTCTACACTCGCTGTCCATTTTATCAGCTCCACTTACTATATAGAAGCACTTTGTAGTTCTACAGTTACTGACTGTAGTCCATCTATTTCTTTGCATGCTTGTAAGCCCTCTTTCATGCTGTTCTTCAATGGTCAGGACTCTCCCAGGACCACTACAGAGCAGGTATTACAGTTTTTCTCAGTCGCTTTGGTGCATTTCTCACATCACTATTAACATTTGCACAACAGTAAGTACATTTCTCAAAACAATTAGTACAAACTGCAAAACCTAGTGTATAACCTGCTTAAGCGTGTCACTTGCTCAAAATGGAGAGTTCATTCCTCAAAAGCAAGTATTCATGTCAATGAAAGTGTCCACTGTATGTGCAACTTTGTGTTGGTTGGGATGTACACTGTGTACATTGTTTTTGTGGGAAAAATAAAATACATTTGTTACCGTGTATTTGTGTGTTCTGAGTATAAAAACAATATTCCAAAATATTTTACAACACACGTATGTATGTACTGTCTGTAGTAAGTGTAACACTAAACAAAAAAGGCCCAAGTCATTATGATAAATGGAGAAGAACTGTTTTCCATTCATCATAGTGTTTTACATTGAGCACATCAGTGTTCAACTGGTTCTTATAAATGGCTATTCATATGATGGTTTGTGTGTGTCATCTGAAAACAAAATACCATTTTGTGTAGAGAAAACATTGTTTTGAATGTAAAGTTTCATTTTGCAGGAGAATTGAGGGGTTTTGCCCATTGTGTGTGTGTTTTTTGATTTGTGTGTAGAGTTTTGAGAGTATGAGGCAAGCTTTCAGAAAATGTGTGTAAACAATCGAGAAAAAAATACGCATGTTTCACATTTTTACTGCATATGCTCTTTGCAATTCTAATTTGTTCACAGCATTGTGCTAAAGCAGTACGAGTACAAACTTATTTACAACAAACATAAGAAACAAACTTTGGGTAGAGCTGTGCACAACTGTAAACAATATTGCAGTACATATTGGAACTGAATTGAAACATACAACACACTGATTTTGACAACTAGTTCAACATTTTTGTATGTAATGATTCAAGCAATGAAATGATGACTATTAGTTTTATAGGGAACGACTATTCAGCATTTATAAGTATAGTTCATTTTGACTGACATGACATAAGCAAATGATAATGTTATAAAACTGCAGAGAATTGTATGGAAGCAATTAACGCATGTCCAAAAGCATTTGCAATTTGTTGGAATGAATAAGAAACTGCTACTATGATGTGCACAAATGACTACATGTTGTGGAGGTTGAACTAACAGTTATGAGAATTTTATTTCTGATCAGGGAAATGCACCAAAGCAATTGAGAAAAACTGTATTTGGGTGGTGGATCATTCTCAGCACTGCAGTGACACTGACATGGTGGTGGTGTGTTAGTGTGTGTTGTGCTGGTATGAGTGGATAAGACACAGCAATGCTGATGGAGTTTTTAAACACCTTACTGTCACTGCCGGACTGAGAATAGTCCACCAACCAAAAATATCCAGCCAACAGCGCTCCGTGGGCAGCATCCTGTGACCACTGATGAAGGACTAGAAGATGACCGAGTCAAACAGCAGCAATAGATGAGCGATCGTCTCTGACTTTACATCTACAAGGTGGACCAACTAGGTAGGAGTGGACAATGAGTGGACAAGGTATTTAAAAACTCCAGCAGCGCTGCTGTGTCTGATCCACTCATACCAGCACCATGTTGTTGTCACTGCAGTGCTGAGAATGATCCACCACCTAAATAATACCTGCTCTGTGGTGGTCCTGTGACTTATTGCAAATGGTTCACAAACTTATTCCTGCATTCCTGAATATCAAGGTACATTGGTTGGTAGCGCTGTCGCCTCACAGCAAGGGTTTCAATTCCCAGGTGGAGCAGTTCCGGTCCTTTCTGTGTGGCTTTCCACTCTGTTGGCCTTGGGTATGAATGTGTGTGTTTGCCCTGTGATGGACTGGCAACCTTTCCAGTGTGTTACCCGCCTTTTGCCTGGTAAATTGTACCCACAGGATAAAGCGGTGGTAAAACAGACAATAAAAGAATACATGTTAAAATTAATTACTCCCTAAATGGATCTGTTTCAATAAGCACTTCTGCTGCTACAGAAGAGTGTAATCTAGCACGATAAAGATGTTGAAGCTAATTTAATTATTATATCTGGCTTGTCAGACATGAAAATCTGCCACCTGAAGTTTGATGAAGCTTTAATCCTTTCCCTGATGGTTATTGGCAAGGACAATCAGGGTGATTTGCTGTGAAGAGCTAATCGAGAGGCTGTCACCCAGTTAAGCAAGGTCTGACTTAAGAGCATTTGCTTAATAAGCCCTGTGCTAATGCAATATGCTGCTTATTTCCAATCAGCCATAACAAAGACTAATTCATGCAAGGGGGTGTGAGGTAGGGTAATAAGGCATGACCAAAAACTCCACCACTGCCTTGAAACTTCAGTCTGAAGACTCGATGGAACGATGGACCATTTGTCCAGATAACAAATAAAACAAGGCTGTATCTGAGTGCTGAGGAAGATGATGAAATGCTGGTTAAGATGAAGGCTCGCGCTGGAAACCGTGCCCCTCTTCCTGGCCCTGTTCCTGTTCCACTGAGTGATTGATTCTCTTGAGCGACAAATGCTTCATGCTGACAAATCGTTCAATGACAACACAACACAAAACTTGCCCCCCACTCTGACTCCTAACCTGTGAGGCAAACAAAGCCGTGGAAGGCACAAATGGGATGGAAGTCGGGTTTGACCCAGTAAAAGCTGATGGTACACTTCACTCACTCTCTCTCTCTCTCTCTCTCTCTCTCTCTCTCTCTCTCTCTCTCTCTCTCTGGGAGTGATGTAAACCCCTTCAGTTCATTTATCTGGGAAGGAAAGGAGATGTGTGTAATGTGATCCATCTCTGGGCTGTTTGGGGAATGCTGCGTCCCTGATCACAGACCGTATCAATCTCACTCATAGTCCGACATCAGTAGTGCTGTCAGCGATGCTGGATGTACCAGACTGCGCTATTCTAACACTCAACAGCTCCCTAACTGAACATTTATTTCAGAAGATTTACATCAAGTACAGACAGTTTCTTTGTAAAGTCCTATATGTGATGCTTGGAACAACTTTAACAGGGTCAGCAGGTCAAACAGAGGTCCTGTCCCTCTACAGGCTGCAATATGCTTCCTCAGAAGTATTTCCTTACTTGTTGGTGCTTTCATTGCTTATAAATAAGGCTCTACCTAAATCACGGCCATGGAAATCGCGTCACGGGCCGTGAAATGAGCCTTTTCCAGTGTAATATGCAATTTTATGTGAAATTCTAAATTTAAAGTTCGTGTTAAGCGATTTTTCATTCGCGTAGTGTTCAAGTGCCTCAGGTTTACTGGTTAATTTGCACTATAAGGCGGCCCTTCAGTTCATTTATCTGGGAAGGAAAGGGGATGTGTGTAATGTGATCCATCTCTGGGCTGTTTGGAAAATGCTGCGTCCCTGTTCACAGACCGTATCAATCTCACTCATAGTCTGACATCAATCCTACGGCAATTCAGTTAGCTGAAATGTATAACTTACAATTGCTTAAATCTTAAATGTATAACTTACAATTGCTTAAACATGTTTGTTTGTTTATTAGGATTTTAACGTCATGTTTTACTCTTTGGTTACATTCATGACAGAAACGGTAGTTACTCATTACACAAGATTCATCAGTTCACAAGGTTATATCGAACACAGTCATGGACAATTTAGTATCTCCAATTCACCTCACTTGCATGTCTTTGGACTGCACCCAGAGGAAACCCATGCGGACACGTGGCGAACATGCAAACTCCACACAGAAAGGACCCGGACCACCCCACCCGGAGATCGAACCCAGGACCTTCTTGCTGTGAGGCAGCTGTGCTACCCACTTAGCCACCATGCCTATTAGGATTTTAACATAATGTTTTACACTTTGGTTACATTCATGACATGACCGGTAGTTACTCATTACACAAAATTCATCAGTTCACAAGGTTATATCGAACACAGTCATGGACAATTTAGTATCTCCAATTCACCCCACTTGCATGTCTTTGGACTGTGGGAGGAAACCAAAGCACCCGGAGGAAACCCACGCGGACACGGGGAGAACATGCAAACTCCAGACAGAAAGGACCCGGACCGCCTGACTGGGGGATCGAACCTAGGACCTTCTTGCTGTGAGGCAACAGTGCTACCCACTTAGCCACCGTGCCGATTTTATAATTCAATATATAAGTGTAATTTAATGACTGCTGTGAAATGTGGCATTTTTCTTTAAAATCAGTGAAATCTGTGATTTTTAAGAAACAAGGTCTGTGAAATTAAGCACATTTTTTTATGAATTTAGAAGGGCCCTAGAATTGAGGGTGAGAGGCCAAGGGTGAAAACACACCCATTTTGTGAGAGTCTAAATCTTTAATGTTTAACTTACGATTACTTAAACATGTATCAAAACCCCAAGCTATCAAATCTTTTCCAAACTACAGTTTTGGTACATAAAGTCACATAAAGCTTCATTCTTTATAATGACATAAATTAGACTGTTTCAGGGTGTTAATATTTAAAAAGAAAACTGTAGTTATAATGATTTATATATTTATTTATTAGGATTTTAATGTCATGTTTTACACTTTGGTTACATTCATGACAGGACGGGTAGTTAAAAGTTACACAAGATTTATCAATTCAAGTTCAATGTCAAACAACACCATGGACAATTTTGTATCTCCAGTTCATTTCACCTAAATGCCTTTGTTCAGTGTAAGGAAACTATGTAGATGTAGAAATAAAATCTATAAAATATGTCTATTTTATCTATACTATAAAGTATGTAATCATCTGAGAAATAGTGGGTAACGTCCTGCTCAAGAAATGAACCCTTTACCTCACACACAAACATCAAATATTACTATACTGTAATTGTTGGTTTCCAATGCAGATTTACAGATGTTCATATATTACTATTATTATTATTATTATTATTATTATTATTATTATTATTATTATTATTATTATTATTTTAATTCCTGGTTTTACCACCTTAGGACAGCCAGCATTCTGCCAATGTTTTATTGACCAAATAACATAACCTAAAGGATGAATTAAAAATAGCCTAGGTTTCATCATAAAATACACAATTTAAACTATTCAAATATAAAATACTTAATATTAACTGAGTCTGAATCCAATAAGCACCCCCAGTGTTGTTTAAATAATTTTGGGCATATGGTGTATGGCAAAATTTTTAAACACCTGACCATGAGCTTGTTGGACATCCCATTCAAAAACAAATGGTATTAAAACAGAGTAACCTCTATGTGATCTGTCCAGTTATAACAACGGCCACTCTTTTGAGAGGGCTTCACACTAGATGTCTATGGGAATTTGTGCCTTTTCAGTCATAAGAGCATTTGTATGGCTGATAGCTGGGCACTGATGTTGGCCAAGAAAGCCTCGATTGATGTTCCAGTTCATTTCAAAGCCGTTCAGTGGGGCTGAGGTCAGGGATCTGTGCAGGCCACTGGAGTTTCTTTAACCTAAACTTTTCTTCATGACATATCTATAGAGCTTGATTTGTGTACAGGGGCACAGTCATGATAGACCAAGAAAGGGCCTTCCCTAAACTATTTTTGCAAAGCTTATAGCATGTAATTTCCAATTTGATTGATTACATCTTTTATGTATTGCTGTGGCTGAAACACATGAATTCAAAAATTAGAAGGAGTGTTTTAATACTGTTGTTCATATTGTGTAGCATATGGCTTGATATGCAGCATGATTTTCACCATATAAGGTAAAAATAGAACTAAAAAAGTTATTCACAGTACCATAAATTAAAAAAAATTACAATTGAGTTACATTAAAATTGAGGTACAGTAGGTGTCCACTTAAATGTCCTTGCTCACCTATAGGCACAAATCCACCCTTTTCATTAGATATTTTCTACATATTGATCTGTGGTACATTGTTAATCATTATAGATATGCGAGTGGTGTAGATATAAAACATTCCTAAACTGCTCAGAATCAAAAGACAGAAATCAGTTAAGTCTTAGTCGTGCATACATTTAAACACACATGCATTACACGCCCTCACCCGAATGCTGCCTCAACAGAATTAGTGAGATGTGAAAGGTCTGACCCTGTCTGCCTCAGATACTCTAGACTGATCAAATTAGTTCTGATCAAAACACACACACATACACACACCAACCTATCCTTGACCTTGGGAGCAATTAACATGACCAGAGGACCCTGTAAAGGACACTGAACCTGTACTGCACACATGTAGATACACACACACATGCTCAAAACCTGTCCATCTTTCATTCCATGTACTTCTTTATTTCAGCTGGGATTATATTAAGCATTTTATTCCTGATCCCAACACCAACAACACTTTTAGCTCCTATAGAAATGCACAAATTACATTATTTATCACATTTATTCACGTATATTTATTTTGCCAGCAAGCTACAACATATCGAATAGTAAATAAATAAATTTAAAGCAAATAATTAAATACAAACGGTTAACTTTTAGGTTTGAAACTGTAGGAATTGTCTGAAATATGCCAAGAGTATCTGAGAGCATTTGGTCAGTGAGTCTTTCATACCTTTCAAGTCTCATAAGTTAAAGCATGATTTCATGGCCTGGTCTAAATTTTTACCTAATGGTGGTAAAACTCAAGCCTTGCCCATGTGGCACAGTGGCATATTCCACTACCACACCAGTGCTGTGATTCTGAACTCATCAAGTTTGAATCTCAGCTCTGCTGCCGGTCAGCTGGGCGCCCCCCCCCTAGTGAGCACAATCGGCAGTGCCTGCAACAGAAAAAAAAATGGACACTAGTCTGCTGGATGGGAAAAGGCCAGACTAAAAAAAGGTGTGTAAGGACCCAGGTTAGTAGCCTGTGTACCACTGTAGGTGGAAGCACGCAGAGCATGTAACTCTCCATGCATGAGACTGGTCTCATTTGCAAGTCCACCAAAGTATGAGTGAATAAGAAGGGATAATGGACTGTGCATGCGTTGGAGCGAGCGTGTGTCAGGCAAGTATACCCTCGCGGTTGTTATACGGGTCTCCAGGAGCGGAAGACTAATTGGCTACGTTAAATTGGGAGAAAAAGGGAGAAAGAGAAGAAAGAGATCACATCCTCTGTTTGGTTAATTTAGATGCTTTTGGTTCATATTGTGTTCATACCTGAAACAAATCGCTTATTTTGGTCTGCACCAGAGTTTGAAAGGAAGCTTCAAACCTACTGTAATGGACTTACAATGCAATCACACCAGGGTTGGATTTAATCGAATAGATAGATAGATAACTTTATTAATCCCAGAGGGAAAGTCAGTTATTACAGCAGCTCCAGTACAGTAAAGCTAAATGTATTAAAGTACAGAGAATAAAAGTACAAAAGTATAAAAGTACAAGAACACAATTAATGTGAATACACATGTAAATAATGTGAATACACATGTAAATAATGTGAATACACATCAAAATAAGGGGAGGAAAACAGATCTCAGTGAATTTATAAAGGACAGAAACACAGTACATTTCTTTTTTTTTATGCATTTTCTCCCTTTTTCTCTAGATTTTTAGCACGTCCAATTTTTACCCAATTGCATTATGCTTCCTCTCTACTGGTGCCGACCTCCACCCCTACTGTGAAGAGCGAACTGACACAAGCACCCTCCGACAGTAGCAGACTGCATCTTTTCACCTGCACGAGGCGAGTTCATATGCGATCAGCCTTGTGCACGGAGAGCCACACCCTGATTGCATTAATCCTCAACTCTGCGCAGATGGCATCAACCAGCCAGCAGAGGTCATAATTGCATCAGTTATGAGGTCCCTATCCGACTCCCTCCTGGATGAACAACAGCCAAACGTTGTTCATATAGCCGCCCAGCCCAGTCGGATGGCAGAGCCGAGATTCGATACGATGTATTCAAAACCCCAGCTTCTGGTGTGCTAGCATATTTTACCGCAGTGCCCCCTGAGCAGCACAGTACATTTCTTATGAACATCTAATCATGGTCTTGTAAGTGTGGTCAGACTTCTGAGTATTCACTAATCTAAAGTCTTGTACATCCTAAACACAAAACAAATCCAGCTCAGCACTAATACATGTGTACTCTACCAGAAATTAGCTTGGATATGTAAAGCATAGGCAAAGTAAAGTGCACCCCATTAGTCTGTGGAGACTTGACCATAATCCATAGTTCATGCGTACAGTTGCATTCAATCCAAAGTAATATAAACAAGATTATTAACCAGTTAGTTCTATCATAGCGATATACTGTATGTACATCTTAGTAAGCTGCATCAAGTATTTAACTGTGTATATAGCTGTGTGTGATATGAATTTAAGATAAATAAATACTTTTAAAAATTCTACTTATTCTTTGTATTTGATCTGCAAAATGAGATTGAAGTGAGACTCCTGAGATTAGAAATGTGTAACTTTCTCTCTTACACACACACACACACACACACACACACACACACACACACACACACCTTCAGCAGCTCACTATGAAATTCCCTTCATTGCCAGATCATAAACAAAACAGCACTATCTATCATTCCTTTCTCTCTCCCTCTCTCTTGCTTCCTCTCTCGCTCCGTGCCTCCCTGTTCTCCTTTCTTTCCCACCGGCGGTAAACCTGTCTGATGCTTACACGTTTAATAATGATCAAATATGTTTACATGCACTAACAAATCTCTACATAATACCATTCTCTGTTTGCATGATATCGCTTTGGTATTATGCTAAATACCCTGCCTTCCATCTGCAGCAGCAAAAGCAAAGCCTCTTTTTCTTCCTGCTTGTCTTTTATTCTAGGTTTTTTTTTTTTTGCCAGTACAATAGGTAAATGCTGATAAGGCTGTTCAGTTTGTTTGCTTTCAGTCTTTTTATTTGCTCATCATTTATAGAAGCTACATAATTCTCCCCGAGAGCTGTCTATTTGAATTTTGTTGTGGAGGTCTATACACAAATGAAGCCCATGAGCATTCAGTCATAGTGTTTCCTCGACTTGTGGGGCATATTTACCTCCCTGAGAACACAATTTGTCTCCTTCTGAGACACAGAAGAACCACTTGTTAATTTTCTGGTAGAAAGAGTATCGTCGCTTTTTACTTGTGTTGCATAACAGCTTTACAGGACGCTCAGATTCAACATGTAAACATTGGGATGTGTGAAGTGCATTGTGTAGTGCTGCTTTACAGCCTGATAACCCATTAATAATCCGACTAACAGTTTAAGTAAAATAGAAAACGTCCGTGTATACATTTCAGTTAGAATAGATTAGTCCGGATGAAGCCATTCTGACTATAATATCTGTCTGATTGAACGAGGTGGGTAATCGGAAGCACTTTTGGAAGCACTTCTGTAGGTCGCTCTGGATAAGAGCGTCTGCCAAATGCCGAAAATGTAAATGTAATCGTTTAAATAATCTACTACATTTATTTATTTACTTATTAGGATTTTAGCATCATGTTTTACACACAGAAATGGTAGTTACTGGTTACACAAGATTAATTAATTCACAAGTTTAATGTCAAACACAGTCACAGACAACTTAGTATCTCCAATTCACCTCACTTGCATGTCTTTGGACTGTGTGGGTTTCCTCCGGGAGCTCTGGTGTCTTTCCACAGACATGGTAGAACATGCAAACTCAACACAGGACCGCTCTACCTGGGAATCAAACCCAGGACCTTCTTGCTGCAAGGCATGTCATTGTGTTTCCTCGACTTGTGGGGCTTATTTACCTTCCTGAGAACACAATTTGTCTCATTCTGAGACACAGAAGAACCACTTGCTAACTTTCTGGTAGAAAATGTATCGTGGCTTTTCACTTATGTTGCATAACAGCTTAACAGGACGCTCAGATTCAACATGTAAACATTGGGATGTGTGAAGTGCATGGTGTAGCGCTGCTTTACAGCCTGATAATCCATTAATAATCTGACTAACAGCTCAAGTAAAATAGAAAATGTCCATGTGTACACTTCAATTAGAATACATTAGTCCGAATGAGGTCATTCTGAATACAATTTCTATCTGATTGAACAAGTTTAAATAATCGTTTAAATAAATCGTTTAAATAATCCACTAAATTAATTTATTTACTTATTAGGACTTTAACCTCATGTTTTACACTTTGGTTATATTCATGACAGAAACGGTAGTTACTCATTACACAAGATTCATCAGTTCAAAAATTTAATGTCAAGACAACTTAGTGTCGCCAGTTCACATCACTTGCATATCTTTGGACTCTACCTGGGAATCTAACCCAGGACCTTCTTGCCGTGAGGCAACCCACCGAGTTACGGTGGCACCCATGTAAACAATGAGATGTGTGTAGTGTATTGTGTAGCGCTACTGTACAGGAATCAGAAGCCACGTTTACATGCATAATAATCCTAATAATCCATCAATAATCCATCAATAATCCGAATAATAGATCAAGGGAAATAGAATACATCCATGTATACACTTCAGCCAGAATAGATTAGTCTGAATGAGGCCATTCTGAATACAATTTCTATCTGATGGAACAACATGGGTAATTCTTTAAATAATCTGTAAATTAGAACAATAATAGCATGTAAACACATGTATCTGATTACATTCCCAATCTTAAGGTTTAAGTATGTTCTACACATGTGCATTCGCATCTCAGGTAAAGTTGACAAATTTGAACATGCTGGGAGACAAATATCTGGTCTGCAAAACAAAGTTTATGATGTGAACTTTAAATAGTTAGGACGTATAGCTGTAAAGCACGCAGTTTGTTTTTATAACACCATGTTATCACATTTGTGATGTTCATGGCACGAATCAGTGTTTTATGCTAGTTTATACACTGATCAGCCATAACATTAAAACCACCTCCTTGTTTCTACACTCACTGTTATCAGCTCCACTTACCACATAGAAGCACTTTGTAGTTCTACAATTACTGACTGTAGTCCATCTGTTTCTCTACATGCTTTTTTTTAGCCTGTTTTCACTCTGTTCTTCAATGGTCAGAACCACCACAAAGTAGGTATTATTTAGGTGGTGGATGATTCGCAGCACTGGTATGAGTGGCTCAGCCACAGCAGCGCTGCTGGAGTTTGGAGTTTTTAAATACTGTGTCCACTCACTGTCCACTCTTTTAGACACTCCTAACTAGTTGGTCCACCGTGTAGATGTAAAGTCAGAGACGATCGCTCATCTATTGCTGCTGTTTGAGTTGGTCCTCTTCTAGACCTTCATCAGTGGTCACAGGACGCTGCCCACGAGGCGCTGTTGGCTGGATATATTTTTGGTTGGTGGACTATTCTCAGTCCAGCAGGAACAGTGGGGTGTTTAAAAACTTTAGCAGTGCTGCTGTGTCTGATCCACTCATACCAGCACAACACACACTAACACACCACCACCATGTCAGTGTCACTGCAGTGCTGAGAATGATCCACCACCTAAATAAAACCTGCTCTGTAGTGGTCCTGTGGGGGTCCTGACCATTGAAGAACAGGGTGAAAGCAGGCTAAAAAAGTATGTAGAGAAACAGATGGACTACAGTCAGTAATTGTAGAACTACAAAGTGCTTCTTCGCTTGAGATTAATGATTTTTTGTAAAGTCTCCTCTTGCCAAATGGTCGGCTTTTTTATTCCCTGATATTCCGCAATGCCCTGGTTTCTAGTATAGTCTAATATCAAACTTTGTGGTGCTCTGTATTTTTATTATTGTGGGGTGTAAAGCATGCAGTAATTAATTGTTTGTGCAACTATGCATAAATATCCAATCAGGTAGTTAAAAAAATAAGCAGAGGTCTAAATATCAATGTGTAAAATTTCAGGTTTAACTTCACACTGCCTGCACATAAATCTACTCTGGGTGCTACTTATAATTTTCTTTAAGTTTTAGCCTTTAGATTTCTAAGCCTACGGCACTTCAAGCAGCCTAAAGACAAAAAGATGAGAATTGTGGCCTTGAGAAGCCATGTTCTGCCCTGAAGCTGTATAATTGTGTAATGTCAATAACCTTCCGCCACTCATTTATACTGACCTCAACACAATTCTGCAACATCTACATCCAGCGATGAGAAACATATTTCCATACAGGATTCTCCCACATACTCTGACTTACTATCTCTTCTCCGCTTACTTTCTATCTCTCTCTGTTGTAATGAGTGCTGCGTGTTTACCTAAGCGAACTCGCCTCATGAAGCAGCTCTCTGAGCGCGCAGCTTCGCCTGTGTTAATTGGTCATTAAAGGCGGCGGTGTGCAGGCCTCGCTAAATCTTTAAAGAGTGTGTGGAATTCAAGAGGAGTCTGGTTCAACACTGCCGTAGGCATGAGCACATGGCAAAATTACGCCAATGAAGCTGTGGATCATTATCCCCAAAATTAGCACGTCTGTGTTGATAAAAAAAATTGCTTTATTGCCTTTTGTGAAAATAAGGAAGATTATATATACACTAAGATTTGCATCCTATGGTGAAAAAAGGGTTCTGTCTTAATGGAAGTTTTAATAATATAGTTCTACACTGTGTTTGACATTGTCATGAAGCAACTGTGCCAGCAAACAACTTCATAAAATGCATAAAACCACGCCCATAAGTAAAAGCCATGTTGTTCTAAAACACCAGGAAATGAAAGAATGTAAAGTAAAAATATATACTGTATATCTAACAGATAAAATGGAAATTAGATGTTATTTATGAAACTAAGGGGTATCTTTAGTTTAAAATTATGATGGGATGGATAGAATGGATGGATGGATGGATGGATGGAAGGATGGATGGATGGATGGATTGATTGGATGTATTGGATGGATGGATGGAAGGATGGATGGATGGATGGATTGATTGGATGTATTGGATGGATGGATGGATGGATGGGATGGGATGGGATGGGATGGGATGGATGAATTGGATTGGATGGATGGGATGGATGGATGGATGGATTTGATGGATGAATGGATGGGTTGGATGGATGGATGGATGGATGGATGGGATGGATGGATGGATGGATTTGATGGATGAATGGATGGATGGATGGATGGATGGATGGATGGGATGGGATGGATTTGATGGATGAATTGGATTGGATTGGATGGATGGATGGATGGATGGATGGATGGATTTGATGGATGGATTGATTTTTATTTTATTAGAATTTTAACGTCATGTTTTACACTTTGGTTACATTCATGACAGGACAGGTAGGTACACGTTACCACAAGATTCATCAGTTCAAGTCTTTAATGTCAAACACAGTTACAGACAATTTTGTATCTCCAATTCACTTCACTTGCTAGTCTCTGGACTGTGGGAGGAAACCCACACCGACATGGGGAGAGCATGAAAACTCTACACAGAAAGGACCCAGACCGCTCCACCTGTGAATCAAACCCAGGACCTTCTTGCTGTGAGGCGACAGTGCTACCCACCGAGCCGAGTCTGTCCTGATAGTGGCTCAGTGTACTATAATGTCCTGGCATAGTGAAGAAGTGTTATACAGTGCAACTGCTGTTGGTACAAACACTCTCCTGTACTGTTCCCTTTTACAGGAGAGTGTTTGTGTACCAACAGCAATCACACTGTATAACACTTAAAAAGTGTAAGTGTCTGGTATAACTAGATGAAAAAAAATCGTAATGGCTGGGAATGTAATGGCTTCAAGATAAGGTAGAACCTGTATACCTACATAAACACTCATTTACTCATTCATACTCACTCACACCTAGAGAGAAATTTAAAGTAGCCAATAAGCTTTTAGCAAAACTTCAAAGGATGTGACTGAAGGCAAAGACACAATTTAGATCCTAAGATCCCCTGCTACTGTGCAGCACCCCACTTTACCAGCTGCACCACTGTGTTGCCCTATGAGTAACCTCATTAAATGCAATATGATTGGTGCATGGAATGTTTAATATTTGGCTATTTGATATTCTTGCACTAATTGACTGATTTGCAATGGTAGAATTCTGCGTATCCAGTTTAAAAGTATTACAGCCCTATACATTTTCTGAGTTTTGATTCTGAAATGCTAATGAACACATACACCTACTGAAAACTGATGTGTAGTCCAAGCCGCAGTAATCTGGTGTCTCAACAAGAATCATAAACTTTATGATAGATTCAGATGTTTTATTACTGTGTTATTCTAATCAGGGTCACAGTAAATCTGGAGAAAAACTAGAGAAAACTGGCCACAAAGTCACCAGCCCAGTACATTAGACTGAGGACCGTCCTAGGTCACTGAAAGCATGTAGCACCAACCACCAACAATATCTAAAGCACCACCATACTGCTCAT
Organism: Trichomycterus rosablanca; assembly: GCF_030014385.1. Classification (NCBI taxonomy): domain Eukaryota; kingdom Metazoa; phylum Chordata; class Actinopteri; order Siluriformes; family Trichomycteridae; genus Trichomycterus; species Trichomycterus rosablanca. The sequence continues at coordinate 43,250,244 of NC_085990.1, read as the reverse complement.
TGTGTAATATGTTTGGTTTTTTTTTATAAATGGATTTAGTTTTTTGCTAAAAAATCCTATTAGATTTAATGTTTTCAGACAAAACAAAATCCTTGTGAATGTATAATTAACTTGTTTTATAATTGTTTAAATATGAATAAGAAGTTGTCCAGTAAATATAAATGTATTATTTAAATATAAATTATTTACTTTTTTTTTACTTCAGGGTTCTGGAATGTCTGGGAGCAAGGCAAGGTTGTTGTTATTATTATTATTATTACTATTATTATTATTATTGTCATTCGTCTTTTTCTTCTTCTTATTATTTCTTTATTATTATTATTATTATTTCTTTATTATTATTATTATTATTATTATTATTATTATTATTATTATTACTATTACTATTACTATTACTATTATTATTATTATTATTATTACTATTATTATTATTACTGTTATTCTTCATATTATTACTATTACTATTATTATTACTATTACTATTATTATTATTATATTATTATTATTATTACTATTATTATAATTATTATTACTGTTATTATTATTGTTATTCTTCTTATTATTATTATTGTTGTTGTTTTTATTATTATTGTTATTATGATTACTATTACTATTATTATTATTGTTACTCTTCTTATTATTACTATTATTATTTTTAGTATTATTATTTTTATTATTATTATTGTTATTATTATTATTATTATTATTATTATTACTATTATTATTACTATTATTATTATTATTACTACTATTATTATTATTATTACTATTATTGTTATTCTTCTTCTTCTTATTATTATTATTATTATTATTATTATTGTTATTATTACTATTATAATTATTATTATTATTGTTATTATTACTATACTATTACTATGGTTAATTATTAGACACAGGAAAAAATGTTAAACTGTTAAGCTAGGGATCAAACCTGAAAATCCCAACACAACTGTCATTCCTACATCTATAAGAAATACTTTATCCAGAGGGTCACACAGGGTCAGCAGCATATCCCAACGCTACTGGGCGTACAAGCAACATGAATAAGAATATGAATCCACAACTTGTACATAGCAGGTATAATTTACACTTATATTAATTTGAATCAAACATGCAATATTTTAATATTGAAAATGGCACTTATTTTTTTGTAATTTATGTTTGTTACTGCAAAAACCTTAAAACTATACAAGCTTTCTTTTAAAACGTTGCATGGTTTTCAGAAGCTAAGCCATCCCTGCTACCACCACCCCACAGACAAGTGATCATGCAGTTGCATGACTTCTCATTTATTGATTTTAGTCATGATGCCTCTCACTGCACGGTGTCCCTTTAACCCTCTGCCCAGCCCTATTGTGTGTGCGCATGTGTCCAAAATACCAGCAGTCGTTGTGTGAACAGCAGATGACAGAGTGTGGGGACTGGATATGGGGGTGATGTGTTGAGGGGTCCCCTGCTCTTAGTGACATCTGTGAGAGCAGAGGTTCTTTGTTGGGGTATCAGTTCAGCCGTGTCAATAATGGAGCAGTGGAGTGTGAAGAGACGGGCGTGACCGAGATGCCCAATCTGCCCCCCTTACTCTCTCGCTGTCTGCTTCCCTCTATCCAGGCCTCATTCTTTTCACTCACTCACCCCTGCTGTGCCTTCCATCATGTCATTGTCTCAGCAGAGGATGAACAAGGTACAGATCAGGCAGATCAGGACTTCGATATCGTAACTGCCTTTTTTTGTGAGCAAAATATTTACAGATTTTGCTGATCCAGAGTACAAATTATGGTTATAGCACGGCATCTTTTTGATACAAAATACAATAGAAATGCACACTGCGCATCAACACTGCAACACAGTCACTCCATACACCGATATATTGTCAGGGCCTGGTACAAAACTCAATACTAAAGTATAGTGCAATGCTGTTTACATTACACAATGAAAAACACACACACAAACAGACGTACAAATGTAATAATAATAACAACAACATTTATAGTAAGGTGATTCTATAAAATCCAGAACCTGATCTCAGTAAAGCTTTAAATTTACAAAAGTGGGATTGCTCGGGTCACAGAGCAGACCAACACGCTAACCTACCACCGCTGATAGTTCAAGATCTCAAGTTTGACTCACATTAGTGCTACCATCCTGGCCAGACACTGAGCAGACCTAACTGGCTGTGTCTGAGGTAGAGCAGTTCTTATAGGGTTTTTTTTCTCATTGCTGCTGCAGCAGTTACTCTTGTTAAAAGTATTCTGTACTGTTCTTTGTCAGAATCCCCCTGAAAGAGTGAAGTAGCAGTCAGCAACTTCACACATCAGATAAAAAAAAAAATAATAATAAAAAAAAAAAAAAAATGAAATGTGTTTTTTTTTTCCTTTTTATTTATTTATTATTTCCCCCTAGAATGACTTGTTTTGGCTTATATACAAATACATGTACGTTCTTAAACCCTTTAAAAAAGAATAAATAAAATAAAGCATTTTACATTTGAAGACACTTTAATAATTATATAATAATATTAATAACAACTCTGGTGTTCTTATTTTTTTTTTTTTCTTTGTCTTATTTTTATTTTTTTAATTTTTCCCCTCATTTTGTTTTTGATTATATACAAATAAATGTTGCTAACCCTTAAAAAAGCAATTTACATTTGAACACACTTCAATAATAATAATAATAATGATAAACAATAGTAATAGTAATAATAAGTGTTTTTCCTATTATTTATTTATTTTTCCCCACAAGTTATTATTATTATTATTATTATTATTATTATTATTATTACATGCAAATAAATGTTGTTAACAATAAAAAATAATAAATAAAAGAAAACATTTTACATTGAACACACTTTAATATTAGTCTGCCTTCTTTTTCAGACATACACCGCTGACAGGAAACCAGTCCACTGCAGCGCAAGACACACTCTCACATTCCCTCACACCTAGAGACAATTTAAAGTAATCAATCAAGTCACTGACATGTTCTTGGAAGGTAGGAGTACCCGGAAGAAACCAACACAGCCACAGGGAGGAAAAGCTTTGCAGCACCCAGTTTGCCAGCTGTGCCATTGTGCTGCCCTAGTACCACCCAATTCTGTCTCTAAACATCTGATCCTGAGCGCCTTATGAGCTAGCAGACTACAGGCTTCAGCATAAGCACTTCAGCACTTAACACATCAAGTCCTGGGTCATGGTCTTACATTAGCTGTTCGCATTAAACAGTGGTGTGTTTTAAAGCAGCTGTGTTTATTAAATTATTAAAATAGGCCCAAACAATTTATTCTCAGACATATCTCAAAAGATACAGTTTTGTGAATGATGTATGTTAATGTGCATTTTTCTTAGTGGCACATTATGTAGCATAAAGCTAATCTGATGACAAAATGCTCAATACCTTATCTTTATTTTTGTTTGTTTTCTCTATAGGTCTAAGTTAGCCTAGCTATTTATATATTATAATTTACAGTTTCTAGATGCCACTAAAACACTAATTAACTGGATCAAGTGTAAATGGACGATATTAAATACACACACTGTATTACACTGTACAGGGCAGCACGAGCAGAGCTGGGAAGCTACATAATGAAGCTTTGGATAGATAAAAAAAAGTATTTCATCATCAGTGTTGTACATGGTTGTTATATAGTCTCTTAGCTGGGGGATTTTAGTCTTTCTTGGTGTGCTCAGGGTGAATTAGGTGAAACATGCTCTCTCATCTGTCCTACAGAGAAATAAATATTCCAGCAGCAGCAGCAGTGAGGATTGCAGGGTGACTGATTCCTAAAGTCCTGACTGCCATCTACAGGCTTCTGGTATTGTCACACTCATCCTGATTTCCTTCTAAATTAAACATGGCCTTTGCTTTTAGTCAGGGAAATTAAATATATTACCGTGCAGCTAAAGTTATTTTAAACTAAAGGAATCATATTATTGCTTTTTTTAAAAGGATGATTTCCCATACATATTGCATATGCGTTTTGATGGAAATGAAATAGCACAGCTAGCAATGAGAAGAGCTACGGGAAAATTGCTGACAATACAGTGGCCAGATGTAATAAGCTCAGATCAAGTTAGACGGACTCTTGCTTAGCATTAATGCTAAGCTTATGTATTGGTCTTTTGGTGTGATGAAACACTTATTCAGGATGTACTTGGATATTGAATAAAAAATGATAATTGGTAGAAAAAACAGCTTTGCATATGTTATGTGAGGTTCAGGAAAGGAAAAAAAAGGAAATAAGTTGTCACACAAGGTGTGGAGTTAAAGGGTTTTTTTTCTTTTACACTTATAACAGAATATTTATTTGGGATTGTTTATTTTGTTTATTAAGAGATAATTAAGGGGTCAGTTATTGTGTCAAACGGTAACAGTTCATTTCATGACTTCACAACTGGGTTCAGCTTTAAAATAGTCATGGTGAAAATTTAGGTTTATGGGTAACAAAGTGCAAATACCAAGTGAGACTTGCCCCGAGTCAGGGAAACCATAGAAAATAAAACATCAAGCAGGTGGTGCAGTGGGTAGCTTCGTTGCCTCACAGCAAGATAGGTCTGGGTTCGATTCCCTGGGCAGACAGCAGGTACTTGACTTGTTTGGCTGTTAAATGTTCTCCCTGTTTCCGTGTGGGTTTTCTCCAGTCCAAAGTCCAAAAACATGCAGTCAGGTCAATTGTTTGTTTGTTTATTAGGATTTTAACGTCATGTTTTACACACTTTGGTTACATTCAAGACAAACGGTAGTTATTCGTTACACAAGGTTCATCAGTTCACAAGGTTATATCGAACACAGTCATGGACAATTTTGTATCTAATTCACCTCACTTGCATGTCTTTGGACTGGGGGGGACAGATCTCCTGGAGGAAACCCACGCAGACACGTGGAGAACATGCAAACTCCACACAGAAAGAACCCAGACCACCACACCTAGGGATCAAACCCAGGACCTGATGGGTAAACTTGATGGGTAACAAAGTGCAAATACAAAGTGAAAAAGTTTAATTTTCTATCATATTCCTGGGTGGTGCTATCGCCTCACAGCAAGAAGGATCTGGGTTCAATTCCCCAGCCAGACAGCCAAGGTACTTGACTTGTTTGGCAGTTAAATGTTCTCCCCGTTTCCGAGTGTGTTTCCTCTGGCTGCTCTGGTTTCATCCCACAAGTCAAAAAGTGAGTGTGTGTGTGTGTGTGTGTTTGCCCTGTGGTGAACTGGTGACCTCTCTGGGATGTTTCCTGCCTTTCACAACCCTGACTAAGATAAATCAGACAATGAATGAGTAAAACAGACAATAAATAAACAGAAAAAAGCAGAAATGTGAATTTTTTGGGAAAAGAAATAAACAACATAGTATTCATACACTGCTGAGTTGGTTTGGATATATTGGACTTAAAGCTGGAGTTGAAATTGACCAAATGTGTGCTTTATTTGTTATAAATAATTAATTAAACATTAATTATATATAACATTTATACACAATTCATTTGGATAATATACTGATATGACTATACTTAAAAGCATGATATAACAAAGCATATAATGACTTAGTCATGAAAAGAATTGTTGTTGATTATAGAGTTACTAGTATAGATAGCACTGTATAGTCCAGTCAAATTTATTTGTATAGCACCTTTTACAATTAACTTTACAGAATCCTGTCACTCTGTGTCTGTACTTTCACATGTGTATATAACCATCACTTATTCTGCCAGCCACTTCATCAGTTTTTGTTCTAACAATCTAAGCCCTGTTTCTCTATTAAAAATCAAAAAGAGCCCTTTGATATCCACACAGCTGGATTTCTGTTACTGTTTGTTACTTGTAAATTAACTCTTACTAGTGCAAAATGTACAATTCAATACTGTATTTTATAAAGCGTAGAACAGTATGAATAAAACATCATGTAGTAGTTAAATTATTAAGGGTGCATTAAACACAATTGAAATGCAACTAGCGGCTGTATCTTCAAATTCATGACTGCTATAATGGCTCAGTTTTACAGTAAATTATTGTTGTTGTTGTTTTCTCAGCTAACAGGCTAATTCTGGCTGTTTAATTAGTGAATTTGAAGCCTGCAAAACACCAAAACTGGGACAGATGCAAAATAAGAGTAAAAAGCTGATAGACGGGGCATTGGTGGCTCAGCGGTTAAGGTACAGCACTGGTAATCGGAAGGTCACTGGTTCAAGCCCCATTTCTGCCAGGTTGCCACTGTTGGGCCCTTGACCAATGTATATGGTGGCAATTGTAAGTTGCTTTGGATTAAAGCACCTGCTAAATGCTTAAAATTTATTTATTATTTATTTATTAGGATTTTAACGTCATGTTACACACTTTGGTTACATTCATAACAGAAACAGTAATTGCTCCATACAGAAGATTCATCAGTTCACAAGTTTAATGTCAAACACAGTCATGGACAATTTTGCATCTTCGATTTACCTCACGTGCATGTCTTTGAACTGTGGAAGGAAACCGGAGCTCCCAGAGAAAACCCACGCAGACAACATGCAAATTCCATACAGATAGGACCAGGACTGCCCCATCTGGGGATCGAACCCAGGACCTTCTTGCTGTGAGGTGACAGTCCTACCCACTGAGCCACCGTGCCACCCTGCTAAAATGCTGAAAATGTAAATATTAAAGGTACAAAGTTTTAAAACGTTCTGCAATAAGCAGGTGAACTGGTAACAGGTAGGTAAGGGTTCAAGGATCCACCAAAGGCTCAGTCTGTACAAGCAGTGATGGGTCGTGGCTCAGCACAGTGTTCTACAGCAAGATTACAAACAATCGACCATACCAATGTGATGAAACAAAGTGCTAAACATGCCTCCGCCCCAACTTTTTTTGGAATGGTATTGTAAATGTGTTTATATTTACAAAATAGAATACATTTCTAAATCTTTTCTACTCTCCACTTTTATCAGTTAAATAAAGATTTAAGAGAATTAACAAATCATAGATTCTTCTTTATACTACAATTTCCACATGTCCCAACGTTCTGGACATGAGTTTTGTAAATAAAACATTATTACTATGATTATCATTATATATATATATTTTTTTTCCCCCTATATTTTGGTTGAAATTTTGATAGCATCCTACTATCATACACAATACGCAAGTATGCAAGGATTCGGTATAATCTTAGTTTCTGCATGTGCTTGTGTTTACTTCATACTTTATTTATTTATTTATTTTTGTTACAGAACTTTATCACTGGGCAAGCTGTAGCCTAGCGGTTAAGGTACTGGACTAGTAATCAGAAGGTCGCTGGTTCAGGCCTCACCACTGCCCGTTAGCTGCTGTTGGGCCCTTGCGCAAGGCTCTTAAACCTCAATTGCTAAGACTGTATACTGTAACTGTAATGCAAGTCACTTTGGATAAAGGCATCTGCTAAATGCCAAAAATGTAAATAGAAATAGTGATTTTATTAAAAACTACAAGCTGTTTTTATTTTTATTTATTTTGTAGTCCTGTTGATTTTGAATGGGGCACAATCTGCAAATATAAAAAAAATAATTTGCATGAGGCTTAGTGGGTAGCACTGTGGCCTCAGAGCAAGAAGGTCCTGGGTTTGATTTCCAGGTGGAGCGGTCTTGGGTCCTTTGTGTATGAAGTTTGAATGTTGTCCCTGTATCTGTTTGGGTTTTCTCCTCCCAAAGTCCAAACATGCAGTCAGGTAAATTGGAGATACTTTAAAATACCCTTAGACGTGTGTGTTTGTCCTGTGACGGACTGGCGTGCTGTCCAGGGCGTTTCTGTGTGCCTTGCGCCCATTGAGAGCTGGGATAGGCTCCAGCACCCCCCACGACCCTGTTTAGGATTAGCGGCTTAGAAAATGAGTGAGTGACTTTTACAAGAATAAATTTATAATAGTGAATTACAACTGAAAGAATCTAAATTGAAATCATTTTAATTTTGTGCCACTGAAAAAGTCACAAACTCGAGGAAAAACACAAACACACAAACAAACACAATTTATCAAGCTATAAGATGAGGAACATCAAATGTAACTATTTGTTTGGGGCCCGTTGTCGAGGGAATAAGCAGCACGACTCTCTCGCTTCATTAGAATTTCTTTCAAGTTGTGGAGTGCAGCCCCCCGTGTTCTTCTTTCTATACTCCCTGACCCCAACATCGCAGCTCCACAGGGCTGGAGGAAGGGCGGGGCACGCGCACACACACACACACACACACACACACACTCACAGACACACACACAAACTCTCATACGCTGTCACAGCATTCTCTCTGGGATGGAAAAGTTCCACCTTTTTAGTGTCTGTGGGTTTGAGGTATTTACTTGCAAGAGTGGCTGAGAAAATTACTGTGGTGTTTATTTATAGAAGCTAAGTTGAAAAAGGTGTGTGTCCTTGAATGTGTGTGAGAGACAGGATGAGTTCTCACACATTCACTGCATATAGAAAATACATGTCAGTACAAAGCGCATTAACCTTTACGGGAAAAAAGCTCTCTGGTGGTGCAGAAGTCTAACACGCGAGCCCACCACTGCTGACATCCCGAGCTCTCAAGTTCAGCCGGGCACAAACACACAAACATGATTGGTCTATGTCTAAGGGAGGGCAGGCCAAAGGATTCCTCATTGCTGCTGCAATAGCGGCATCTGCTGGCTGGTTGTTGATGCCAGCACAGAGATGCAGAATAATAAAGATGTGTGTGACTCTTCATACACAATACTGATCCCTGTGTGAAAAAATACTGAATACTGGTTGTACAGGTGAAAAGAAACTACTACACAGTTGGCTACGACACGTGTCAGAGGGGTTGTGTGTTAGGTACAGCCTTCCTCGATCAGAGTAGAGGTTGGCAACAGTAGAGGAAAAATACAATACTAGATTGGGAGATAAAGATTATAAAGCATAAATAAATAAAAATAAAATAAAAATATATATACAAACATTTTTTACAGATAAATATGCAAAAATAAAAAATTAAAATATAATAATATATAATAATACAAAATATATAGAATGTTTATTTACCAGTCTCCTTTAAAATGTATAATATATTTCTTAATTAAAATTTATTAATTTATTAAATATGAATCCCATTTTTGTGGTATTTAATATTTGCAAAATGTAATATAAAACATGTTTAAACCGTTAACATAAAACTGTTTCTCCAAACCAGGAGAGACTTGAACCATCAGGACTGCACAGAGGATTGTGGGAACCAAGCTCCCAAATCTGGACACACTTTATGCTAGCCGCCTACATAAAAAGGCTAGGAACATCATTAAAGACTCAACCCACCCAGGTCACAGACTGTTTGTCCCTTTCCCATCAGGCAAAGATACAGAACCATCAAGACACGCACAAACAGACTGAGGAACAGTTTCTTCCCCAGAGCTGTTACACCTATAATGTAATTTATTATAAATAACTGATTTAACACACCTGCTGGTAATGGTTGAAACTTCTAAACTCAGTAATTAGGACGAATATCAATATCAATATCAATATAAAATAATGTAATTTTTTATGGATCTGTAACGGTACAAAATTGTAGCTGTTGTTAGTTTTACATTTTATTATTATTATTATTATTATTATTACTACTACTACTACTACTACTACTATCATTATGATTATTATTATTCTTTATTATTATTATTATTATTATTATTATTACTACTACTATCATTATGATTATTATTATTATTATTATTTATTATCATTATTATTACTATCATTATTATTACTATCATTATTATTATTATTATTACTATCATTATTATTACTATCATTTTATTATTATTTTTCTTTATTATTATTATTATTATTCTTTATTATTATTATTATTAGTAGTAGTAGTATTATTCTTTATTATTATTATTATTATTATTACTACTACTACTACTACTACTACTATAATAATAATAATAATAATAATAATTATTATTATTATTATTATTATTATTATTATTACTATCATTATAATCATCTCAGCTACTCTTTATACTTATACACCTAAAATCTATTTTAATTATTTTGCTATAAAAGTAGATAATCATACATTACTTCTTTTTTATCTTAAAAAAAAAGATCTTTATTATTATTATTATTCAGAGTATCTGTTCACTTCAGTTCAGGCCATGTTTTATCCTTGTTTGCACAGTTAGAAACATTTTCTAAGAGATTTTCAGACGTCCAGTATCCTGGGTTTAATTTCCAGGTGAAGCGGTCCGGGTCCTTTTCATATGAAGTTTTCATGATCTGAGTCTGTTTGGGTTTCCTTCCACAGTGCAAAGACATGAGAATTAGATAACCTTGTCTGTGATGGTGTTTGACATTGAACTTGAATTTATGAATCATGTGTTACCTGAAACTACCTGTTCTGTCATGAATGTAACCAAACTGTAAAACATTATGTTAAAATCCTAGTAAATAATAATAATAGATATTAAGATATTATATCTATACATATTATAAAGCATTGAATCATTTACTGTATTTAAGTCTTAAACATTGTTTAAATATGATGGTCATTGTTTTATCATCATTTTTTTTTCTTCTAAACATCTATTAAAACAACAGGAAACATTCCCCAAACAAGTTCCCCTGGAACCAACTCCTCTTTCTTCTGCACTAGACACTGTTTGAAGAACTCAGCACTGTTTCAGGTATTACCTATTTATTTAGAGATAATAATGGTTCGGTGGAGTACTAGAACTTTAAACATGGCTTTGTAGCTCGGACTGATATGTTAATATCTTTCTCTCTTATATCTTGTGGAATTATTTTGGAATAAAATATCCTGTTTGTTTAGACTACTTTACATTACTGGTCAGGTTCTATTAAGTTCTTCCTCAATGTAACAGAACTGGGTGTGGATTTGTTAATTGGTTAATTGAGGCAAAAAGGGTCAATTACTTTACTTTTACAACCTTTCACACCCAATTAAATGTAACTTGAGACAACAAAACAAAATCTTCAACTGTATCTAGACATTCTTAGTAAATATACTGAAATTCAACTAGTGTTTCTTCTCTATACAGTGAACTATTTAGATCTGATAAAAATGCAATGCAAGATGTTCATCCATAAAATTAATTAGAGCAATACCCTAGACCCTAATGTAAATGGTAATAAAGAAATGGTTTATTATTATTGTTGTTGTTTCTGTATTTTTAGTTTTTGATCAGATTGGACCTTTTATGGAGAGTATTTGGTTAAGCAGCAATTATTTCACTGATTACTTGCATCCAATTTTGCAACAATTTGGGAAAGATCTTCTTGATTTGTGGAAAAAGTAAGGTTCATGAAGACATGGTTTGATGAGTTTGGTGTGGAGAAACTCTGGTGTCCTGTCCTGATCTTAAAACCTCGGTACACCTTTGGAATTATTTGATCAGCTCAGTTCGGCTGAAGGATTGGCTGTTCCATCCAACATGAGCATGACCCTACAAATGCTATTTTGACTAAATGGACACAAATCTCTACAGACACCCTTCAAGATATTGTGAAAAGCCTTCACAGAGGCTATGGTAGGCACAAGGGGATGACAAGTCCATTTGAACACCCATGGTCTTGGAATAGGATGACAATCAAGCACCTGGTTAGGTGGATATTATACACAGGATTACTACATTGTAGTTGTATTCAAATAATTTAGACAGAAATACCATCTTAGTGACGCTCTCTTGGACTTCTGGCCATTGATGGTTATGTTACTGACGAAATATACAATACAGTGCTGCTGTGTCTTATCCACTAATACCAGCATAACACACACTAACACACAACCACCATGTCGGTGTCACTGCAGTGCTGAGAATGATCCAACACCCAAATAATACCTGCTCTGTAGTGGTCCTGTAGGGGGTCCTGAACAGAGTGAAAGCAGGCTAAAAAAGCATGCAGAGAAACAGATGGACTACAGTCAGTAATTGTAGAACTAAAAAGTGCTTCTATATGGTAAGTGGAGCTGATAAAATGGACAGTGAGTGTAGAAACAAGGAGGTGGGTTTTAATGTTATAGCTGATCAGTGTATACATGTATTGCTTCACTACCCTAAGAATCATTCATATCTTCTCTAACAATAAAATACACCTTAGCAACAACATTGAAACAGACACAGAACAACTGAAGGGCACTAGAGGGTAAGGAAGGTCAGTGAATGTTTTTTGGCAGGACAAGCCGGATGAGCAGTGGCAGGCGCCAGACCACCCAGGGTAAAGGGAAAGAGCAGGAGGAGGAAGAAGAGGACAAGAAGTCGAGGTCGTCGGTCATGGCCCACTGCCTGTCTGACGGCTTGGGGCAGTCTGCTACCCAAAAAGGAAAAGGAGGGGTGGGGGTCAAATATGTAGTGTGTGAGAAAAATGACCTGAGTTCAGGTGCATGGTGGGAAACATTTGTTTAACAAGTCTGAAACTGTACAATTTATTCATGTCTCAGCACAGCTTTACATGTTTGAGAGGCTTGGATGTTAATTTACTTAGGATGGGGTCACAGTCACAAAGAAATAACAGAAAATTACAGAACCTAATGCTTATAAACAGGTTTGATGGTTAAGATTAATGTTTATATTATGGCTTAAAACTGATTTCCCAAAACCAGGCGGTAAGTTTGTAGGGTCTAAATTTCAAAGTGTTAATCTAATGTTTTAGCATTAACCCTTGTGCACTGACTTTATTGCCCTGTTATTTGTGGTCCCAGATACCCCAGTGTTGTGTGAGTAAAATAAAAATTACTCAATTTTTAAAATATATAAATAAATAATAATAAAAATGAATGTTTGTTTATTAGGATTTTAACGTCATGTTTTACACATTGGTTACATTCATGACAGGAACGATAGTTACTCATTACACAAGATTCATCAGTTCACAAGGTTATATCAAACACAGTCGTGGACAATTTAGTATCTCCAATTCACCTCACTTGCATGTCTTTGGACTGGAGGAAACCCATGCAGACACTGGAAGAACATGCAAACTCCACACAGAAAGGACCCGGACCTCCCCACTTGGGGATCAAACCCAGGACCTTCTTGCTGTGAGGCGACAGTGCTACCCACTTAGCAACACTAATAAAAATTAATAAACAAATTCATTCACTGTCTGTTTTACCACCACTTTCCACCCTATTCAGGGTCACAGTGGGTCCAATTCAGTGGGCGAAAGGTAGGGAACACCCTGGACAGGTCACCAGTCCATAAAAGGGCACATACACTCATACAGTAGCTCCAATTAACTTGACTGCATGTTTTTGGACTGTGGGAGGAAACCTGAGCACCTGGACCCATGCAGACTCGGGAAGAACATGCAAACTACACACAGAAAGACCCTGGACCGCTCCACCTGGGAATCAAACCCAGGACCTTCTTGCTGTGAGGCGACAGTGCTACTCACTTAGCCACCATACCACCCCTATAAAAATGAATGAACATTCATTTATTGTCTGTTTTACCACCACTTTCCACCCTGTTCAGTGTCATGGTGGGCCCAATTCAGTAGACGAAAGGTAAAGAACACCCTGGACAAGTCACCAGTCTATTAAAGGGCACACACACACACACACACACAAGCTCCAATTAACCTGACTGCATGTTTTTGGACTGTGAGAGGAAACCTGAGGACCTGGACCCATGCAGTCACAGAAAGAACATGCAAACTACACACAGGAAGACCCTGGACCGCTCCACCTGGGAATCGAACCCAGGACCTTCTTGCTGTGATGTGACAGTGGTGCCCAGTGAGCCACTGTGCCGCCCAATCGACCAAATTAACAAGAGAGAGAGGTGGGAGATTTTGTTGAAAGGGTTGTGTGTGTGTGTGTGTAAATGAGGTGACAGTGCTACCCATAGAGCCATTGTGCAGAACCCCTCTCTTCCATTACATATAACTTATGCTGTCTCTCCTAGTGTAAAACTTACAGTAAGCACTGAGTGCTGAGTCATGTTACTCAATGTTTGGCCGTCGGAGCTAATTCCATTTACACTTAGTGTCATCTACTCCTGAATTCACTTGAGGCAACACCCAGACCCCTTTTTTTAGGCAGAACTGTATTTGGAAGTGCACACAGACTCTGAAACTGGGCAAATGTACCAAACTTGGGGTCAACATGAGCTCTGGTTGGAGCTAAATATCATTTTAGTGCTGCGATTCTGAAAGCTTAGTCAGAAATGATCCCTGACTGAACCTGTGTGTGGTGTTGCACTTGTTTATTTATATTTGTATGCAAATATGTAAGAAAGAATATGCTTATTTACAATATGCATTTTGGGGGAGTGTGTGGGGTGCATGTGTGTGGTGGGGCAGGATTGGGTTCCTCATGGGCCCTTCATAATGAGCCATTTGTGTGTATTTCTAACACAAGCACACTGTAGTGCCCACGGCACTGTCATCAGGGGCCACAGCTGACCTTGTACCACTGCTACGCTCTGTCATTTGCTATATTTATGGCACAAGTACCTAGTGTGTGTGTGTGTGTGTGTGTGTGTGTGTGGAGAGAGAGAGGGCAGAAGGGAGCCAATTCAAGAAGCAAATACTGTGTATATCAGCATAATGAATCAAGTGCCCGAGTGAGCAAGCAAAAGAGAGAGATGCAGTAGGCTGGCAGAAAGACAGCTCCCATTTCTCCCCCCGGCCATTTTTCCCCTTCCGGCAACAAATCCCAGTAGTTAGTATTTCCTCTATTTTTCATTTGGTTGTCTGCTTCTTTTCCTAAATTTGTGTATGCATACCACATTATCGCAATACAGTCTATGATTAGGGATCAATTGTACCTCTAATTTGACGTTTTTAAGGGTCTGAAGTATGGCTGTGATATTTTTTAAATATTTTGAATATTTATATACCAATATACAGGAGTCAGACCAAATAACAGGTAAAAAAAGACATTTAGAAGTTTAATTTGTAAGAATTTAGAGCGGGATGGCATGGTAGTTTGGTGGGTAGCTCTGTCACTTCACAGCAAGAAGGTCCTGAAGCCGCTCAGGTGATGCAGCAGTTAAATTTGCTAGCACACCAGAGCTGGGATTTCGAATACATCGTATCGAATCTCAGCTCTGCCATCCGGCTGGGCTGGATGGCCACATGAACAACGATTGGCTGTTGTTCATACAAGGAGGGAGCCAGATAGGGACACTTTATGCAACTGATGCAATTACTACCTCTGCTGGCTGATTGATGGCGTCTGCACAGAGTCTGCACTGATCAGGGTGTGGCTCTCCGTGCACAATCGCAATCGCTGATCGTATATGAACTCGCCTCGTGCAGGTGAAAAAATGCAGTCGGCTACTTAACACGTGTCGGAGGGGACGTGTGTCAGTTCGCTCTCCTCAATCAGGGGCGGGGGGCAGCACCAATAATTGGTTGGTTGGTTGAGTTTTATCGCCATTATAAGCTCTGTATTTAGAGCCATCTCTATGGCGTGCCATTTGTGTGTTTTTAAAACATTCTTATTAAAAAGGATGTTAAAACCATGAAAGGGGTTTTAGGATACAGAGATATATGTTGTTTACATGTGCATCAAAACTGTAGAGGTTAAAATAACAAATGTTTCAATTTAATGCTTTTCAGAAATTTTTAAATTTTTAAATGAGTAGTTTTCCTAAAAATGTCATTTATGTCCGATCCCATCAGGTACAGATTTCTGTCCTGGGTTAAAACTTTGCATTCACATAGAATATGTTTCATGGTTAGGGTAGTTGAGCAATGAAGGCGCTTTGGGGCCTGTTCTCCTTTTAGTAGATGTCCGTGTGTGAGTCTTGAATGTCCTATCTTGCATCGTGTGAGGGTTACTTGGTCCCCCCTCTTCTGGGTATAGTTCATTTTGTATGGTTGTACGCTTTGTTGAATTTTCCTGAGTTTGATATTGTCTTGTAAGTCCCAGTCAGCACCAGTAGAGAGGAAGCATAACGCAATTGGGTAAAAATTGGACACGCTAAAAAAAGGGAGAAAATGCATTAAAAAAATCAAATAAAAAAAAAAGGTCCTGGGTTTGATTCCCAGGTGAAGCCATGTGGGTCCTATCTGTGTTGGTTTCCTCTGGGAGCTCTGGTTGCCTCCCACAGTCCAAAGACATGCAGTCAGGTTCATTGGAAATACAAACTTGCCTTAGGTGTGTGTGTGTATTTGCCCTGTGATGGACAGGCGACCTGTCCAGAGTTTTTCCTATCTTTTGCCCAGTGAATCGCATCCACTGTGACTCTGATCAGGACAAAGCGGTGGTAAAACAGACAATAAATGAATGAATGATTTTAAGGCAACACAATTTCCCTAAAATTACACCCTCAAAATTACACTAGTTTAGTGATCTATTATGCTAGCCCACAGTTCCAGGTTCGAATCTCAGCGGTGCTGTATCACCCGGCTGGGTGTCCACACAGACGTGAACTATTCACATTCGGACTTAGTAACATCTACTGTACACCTGAGTTCACTTGAGGCAACCCCAGACCCCTGTTTGGAAGCACAAACAGGCACTGATAGGCCAAATGTACCAAACTTGGCATCAACATGACCTCTGGTTAGAGCCAAAATTGTAAATATGTGGCCGGGTGAGGGGAGATGGGATGGGGTTCCTCATGGGTCCTTGCTAATGTGTCATTTGTGTGTATTTCTAACACGAGCATTCACACAGGTTACTGGAATGACGCTAACGTGTGCTGGTAAGCAAAGTCTGTGCTTTAAAGTTAAAAAACACTCCAAAGCATCCATGCCTTGCTTACTTATCTGAGTACATAAAAACATGTTCTATCTGTTTAACCTGAGGGTACGAGGTGGCACTCATGGATCAAACCACCCAGGACATGTGTGCATGTGATAAGCCACAGACGCGGAAGGAAAAAAACAGGTCTGACCAAAAAGTAAAAGTTTATTATTCATTCCCCTGTGGGTCCCGATTTCTAACTCACCCTCCCTGTTTCTTCTCTATCAACAACCCCCCCCAACACCACTACCTCTTCATCCTCCCTGAGGAGGTGCTCCCACTGAAATCTATTCAAATCGTATTTCCACCAGCTTTTATTGCATTTCTCATCTCCCCCATCACCGCATGACAAATCACCTGAGAGGCTAGAAACGCGCTCGGTCCTCCCGCCCGAATTTGGACTCGGAGAAGTAAGTAACTTTAAGTAGCTTAGGCGCGACACACTTTATTTTCGTCCTCAATATGAAAGCGATGAAGTCCAAGCCGCTGCGCCGTCACCGGGACCCTCTGTCGCCGGGCAGGTCTTAAAAGCAAAAGAGATAAGACAAGAGAGGTGCTGACAGGCCTGCACCTGATAAAGCCGGAGAGTTTCGGCGTGCATACGCACAGACTTTCACACACCCACAGGATGCTTTTCTCCTAATAAAGCCGGCTATGAGAATGTCGGAAAGGATAATTAGTTTATCCCAACACATGACAGCGGCGGTGGCTGCATTGTTATTATTTCAGCAGCCGGGTTGCCGTGTCACTCGCGACGCCGCGCCACCTCTGCCGACTCTCCTCTCTCCCAGCCTCGTGCCACTTGATATATTCCTAATGTTCCTTAATATTTTCATTTTGATGTAATTTGTGGCCCCGGTTTTTTAAATATCCGCTCTGTAATAATGTTTAATTTCAAGGGTCAGTCTGCCAAGGAGTATATTAAAGCTGATAAAACTCATTTTCCAAAGCTCCAATATCGCGCCCAGATCAGGTTAGGAGGCCAGCCGCTGTGAATATTTCATCTTTTATCATGCCGATAATAGGGGGATGACAGAAGCGCATTATTACAATGAGAGAATTGCTCATTTTCCAGGCAAGGGGATGGGCTGCTGAAAGTAGGGGGCTCTTTAGAGAGAGAGTGTGTGTGTGTGTAATCGCACTCAATAAAACCCAATTCTTCCAAAGAAGAAGAGTAAAGAGGAAAGTAGAAAGCAAAAGTAAGGTGGCATGGAGGCTGGATGAGACATATTACAAAATCTTCCTTACATATTTGATCAGGATGATTAATAAATACGTCTAATTTTCCTTAGTATGATAAGAAAACTCAGGGAGGAGTAAGGTGAGTCGATTTGAACGTGACCCTCTCGAAATTAACCTTTTTAATTGAGCCATTATGAAAGAACAAAAGCGAAGTAAGCAGGGATCGAGGTACAGGGAACTGGGTGGAGGGAGCTCATCTGCACGGCTCGAATTGGAGCCGAAAGTGAAATGACTATGCAGGCCATCTCAAGCACTGTGGCTCTTAATAAATGGACCCAATCAGGAGGGTTCTGGGGGCCAGCTGGGTCCTGTATGGGTCAGAGCCATTAGCCGCAGATTAGCCCGCTGATAGACCCATCACCCCACTCAGTCTGCAGGCCAACCTCATCATCATAACCAAATCCCAGCACACTTAAGAGCCTAGATGCCCGGGGAAACAGGTGCAGCTGCCCGGACTGAAGGTTAGGGAACATGTAATATCAACGTGGGATATCTACGTCAAAACGAGGAGCATGAACTGTCAGAAAGAGGATTTAAAAAAAGATTTATTTACATCAAGACTTGCCCTTGTATTTTGGATCTTTGTCCTGCTGCAAAAATTCAATGACACCTTAGTTTCATGTCACTCTCATGAAAAAAGAAAATAAATATATAAACAATGAATAAATAAACAGTAAAATATATGCCTTAATTTGTCTTTTTTTTATTATAGAGCCATAAGCACTGTTGAGGCTAGATACATCTGCATCTTTTGTGATCTTCTGTTGTTGACACCTTGGGCAAGAACTTGCAGGCTGACCACACCTAGAAAGCTTCACCTCTATTCCAAGTTTTCTTCATTTAGACTTGATGGCTTTATGTTGTTGTGGAGTCCTAAAGCTTTATTGCTATGATGTATGTTTTTTTTAAACTCCTCTGCAAGTTTCTGATGTCACATGACCAATGTCTGTGATTGATGGAGCAATGATGACATTCTAATGAAGCACAGGACATAAAACACGGCTGATTTATGTCCTGTGGCTGTTTACGTCGCATCTGCATAGTCTCTGCACTCGTCCAACTCGCTTACAGGTTGTCTTTCGTTAACATTATGTACTTGTTTTTTTGTTTTTTTCAGCTGCTTCCTTATTTAGGGGTCACCACAGTGGTCCTGGTCCGCACACCAGACTTGGCACATTTTTTACACTGGACACCCAATGCAATATTACTATTTTTATCCAGTGCACAGACAAGTACACCTCACAATGGCTAGACCATTTAAGCCACCCCTCTAGACACTAGCCAGTCATGTCTGTATAGACATCTAACCAGCCAATAGCACTGCCAAGATTTGAACCCCAGAACCGTGGATCTCAGCAATAATAATCTAGCGTACTTAACCCTTTCACCACATGAGCACATGTAATCTTTTACTGATATTAGCTTTTGAAAATACTAAAGACACAAGCAAAGAAATAGGTCTAGCTTCCGAGAAATTTTGAATTTATGTTAAAATTATATTTGCATCTTTAAGATGCCTAATAACGTTGACTATAATTCTACGTATACACGGATTTGTAACTACAATTCTGCAGTGTCTCAAGAATGAGTGAAAGTGTTCCTGGAAAATCTTAAGGTAACCACTTGGCTTTACATTTCCAGATGAATAAAACACCTTTGTTTGTTACACATGTACATTTGACATACGTTTACAGGTGTACAATACAATGAATTTCTTTTTCCACATATCCCATCTCCTTTGGAAGCTGTGGTCAGAGCGTGGGGTCAGCCATTGTACAGCGCCACTGGAACCAAGAGGGTTAAGGACCTTGCTCAGGGGTCCAACAGTGGCTGCATGCTGCATATATTTTGTATATACAGTGTATCACAAAAGTGAGTACACCCCTCACATTTCTGCAGATATTTAAGTATATCTTTTCATGGGACAACACTGACAAAATGACACTTTGACACAATGAAAAGTAGTCTGTGTGCAGCTTATATAACAGTGTAAATTTCTTCTTCCCTCAAAATAACTCAATATACAGCCATTAATGTCTAAACCACCGGCAACAAAAGTGAGTACACCCCTTAGTGAAAGTTCCTGAAGTGTCAATATTTTGTGTGGCCACCATTATTTCCCAGAACTGCCTTAACTCTCCTGGGCATGGAGTTTACCAGAGCTTCACAGGTTGCCACTGGAATGCTTTTCCACTCCTCCATGACGACATCACGGAGCTGGCGGATATTCGAGACTTTGCGCTCCTCCACCTTCCGCTTGAGGATGCCCCAAAGATGTTCTATTGGGTTTAGGTCTGGAGACATGCTTGGCCAGTCCATCACCTTTACCCTCAGCCTCTTCAATAAAGCAGTGGTCGTCTTAGAGGTGTGTTTGGGGTCATTATCATGCTGGAACACTGCCCTGCGACCCAGTTTCCGGAGGGAGGGGATCATGCTCTGCTTCAGTATTTCACAGTACATATCGGAGTTCATGTGTCCCTCAATGAAATGTAACTCCCCAACACCTGCTGCACTCATGCAGCCCCAGACCATGGCATTCCCACCACCATGCTTGACTGTAGGCATGACACACTTATCTTTGTACTCCTCACCTGATTGCCGCCACACATGCTTGAGACCATCTGAACCAAACAAATTAATCTTGGTCTCATCAGACCATAGGACATGGTTCCAGTAATCCATGTCCTTTGTTGACATGTCTTCAGCAAACTGTTTGCGGGCTTTTTTGTGTAGAGACTTCAGAAGAGGCTTCCTTCTGGGGTGACAGCCATGCAGACCAATTTGATGTAGTGTGCGGCGTATGGTCTGAGCACTGACAGGCTGACCCCCCACCTTTTCAATCTCTGCAGCAATGCTGACAGCACTCCTGCGCCTATCTTTCAAAGACAGCAGTTGGATGTGACGCTGAGCACGTGCACTCAGCTTCTTTGGACAACCAACGCGAGGTCTGTTTTGAGTGGACCCTGCTCTTTTAAAACGCTGGATGATCTTGGCCACTGTGCTGCAGCTCAGTTTCAGGGTGTTGGCAATCTTCTTGTAGCCTTGGCCATCTTCATGTAGCACAACAATTCGTCTTTTAAGATCCTCAGAGAGTTTTTTGCCATGAGGTGCCATGTTGGAACTTTCAGTGACCAGTATGAGAGAGTTTGAGAGCTGTACTACTAAATTGAACACACCTGCTGCCTATGCACACCTGAGACCTAGTAACACTAACAAATCACATGACATTTTGGAGGGAAAATGACAAGCAGTGCTCAATTTGGACATTTAGGGGTGTAGTCTCTTAGGGGTGTACTCACTTTTGTTGCCGGCTGTTTAGACATTATTGGCTGTATATTGAGTTATTTTGAGGGAAGAATAAATTTACACTGTTATATAAGCTGCACACAGACTACTTTTCATTGTGTCAAAGTGTCATTTTGTCAGTGTTGTCCCATGAAAAGATATACTTAAATATCTGCAGAAATGTGAGGGGTGTACTCACTTTTGTGATACACTGTATTTAACCGAATTGGCTGAAGTCAACTGGCCTCATTCAATTAATTAAACTGACATAATTTAATTTGTTTAACTGGTTATTTGAGTACCCAAAAGTTCAATATTATTAGCAAAGGTAGATATGGTTGTTGTATAACTTTAATTATTTTATTTAAAAATTGGCAACATTTACAAAATGTGAAGTATTTTACTCAAGTTCCCTTTTTGTAATTAAATCTTATTTAATGATCTGTTTATTTATTAGGATTTTAAAGTCATAACACGTTGGTTATATTCATGACAGGACAGGTAGGTACAGGTTAAATGTCAAACAGGAGCTCCCAAATAAAACCTACACAGACACAGGGAAAACATGCAAACTCCACACTTAACATGGGAAAAACATGGGAAAACATGCAAACTCCACACTTAAAGGACCCAGACCGCTTTACCGCTCTAAGAATCAAACCCAGGACTTTCTTGCTGTGAGACAACAGTGCTACCCACCGAGCCACCGTGTTGCCTATTTAATGATCTAAAACAATCCAGTGCAACATACTGTATATGCAGTAGAATAAACTAAAAAGTGGGCAAATACTCCGCCATTCCCGAATCAACACTTTGCCACAAGGCCGCTCAGGTGGCGCAGCGGTAAAACACACTAGCACACCACAGCTGGGATTTCGGATACGCAGTATCAAATCTAAGCTCTGCCATCCATGGCTGTGCTGGGCGGCTACATGAACAACTACTGGCTGTTGTTCAGGGTGGGATGAGCCGGACCAGGGTTCATCATAACTGGTGCAATTACGACCTCTGCTGACTGATTGTTGGTGCTTAAGCAGAGTTGGGGAATAATGCTAATCAGGGTGTGGCTCTCAGTGCACAAGACTGATCCGCATATGACCTCGCCTCTTGCAGGTGAAAAGATGCAGTCGGTACTGCACACGTGTCGGAGGGGGCTTGTGTCAGTTGTGAAGCTCCTCAGTCAGCAGTGGAAGGTTGTATCGGTAGAGGTGAAGCGTATCGCAATCAGGGTAATTGGATAAGACTAGATTAGGGGAGAAAATTGGGGGTAAAAAAAAAAATCATTGAAGAAAAGGAAAATAACACTTTGCCACAATATCAAAAGTCATGAATTGAACTTGCTTAATACATTTAGGAAACATCAGAGCTCATTAAAACTTTATATCAACCACTTTATATATCCACACTTTATATCAAAATCCTGCTCTTATAGAGTTCTAATCTGAAAGATATTCAAATGTTTTCATTTACTGCAAACATCAGTATTCAAGGTAAAACTTAATACTTTGATGGCCTTATTTCACTTTTTTATTTCAGATAGTGCTTAGACGGATTACTCGGGTCAGAAATGGCACTGAGAGCGGGAATCTCTTTCTTGGTTGGAAAGCTAGAATTGCCGCAGGTAGCCATGTTCCACACGTGTATTCTGCCTGCCTTTAACAGCGGGAGACGCGAGAGTAAAGCCGAGCCATCAAATCATTCACACTGCCCTCCCTCCCTTCTCTCTGAGAAGTAATCAATGCGGTAGGCTTTTGAAATGGAACCAGGATACTCTATCAACCCCCTTCTGTGCTCATGCAAATATTAAAGTGCCTCTCCTAAGTGTCATAAAATATCTAGAGCTTCACTTGCTTTTAGACGATCACATCGGGGTAAAAGAATTCACTAAAATATTCTGTGTTTCAAGTCGCAAGTTGTGTGATAAACAACTACTTATGCAAACACAAAACACAGATGATGATTTGGCTACCGGAGTATGCTTTGTAAACTAAACAGTTTGGGTTGGCAGCTACATGGCATGAAAAATAAGAAGTTTCGTTCTTACTTGATCCATTTAATGATAACTTTTTTTAAATTCTTAAAACATAAGTTGTTTTAGCAACTGTGCTTAAATATAACAAAAAAAAAATCTAAACAAATTTAATGCATTAATGAAAAATATCAAAATATTGAGAAGCTGAAGCCTCTGGGGTATTTTTCCTCATTTTAAATTCCTGTTTTGATTTTAAATTGGCATTGCTGTTCCCTGTGCCAAAGCAACGTTCATAAAAAGGAACTTCAGTGGCCTGCAGAGAGCCCATAAATAGGAATAGTGATTGTAAGCCTGGCCTTTATGTGCAGCATCAGTGCCTGACCTCACACTCTTTGTTTTAGATCGTTAAATGGGTGGCAGCACTGGGTCCCCAGTGCGGGTAGCACTGTCGCCTCACAGCAAGCAGGTCTTGGATTCAGTTTCCACGTGGCGTGGCCTAGCTTCTATCAGTGTGTAGTTTGCATGTCCTCCCAGTGTTTGGGGTGCCGGTTTTCTACCCAAGTACAAAGACATTTAAGTGCCAAAGCAAGGTTTATAAAAAAGGAACTTCAGTGGCCTGCAGAGAGCCCATAAATTGGAATAGTGGTTGCAAGCCCTCTCATGCCTGACCTCTTTGTTTTAGATTGTTAAATGGGTGGCACAGTGGCTCGATGGGTAGCACCGTAACATCACAGCAAGATGGTCCTGGGTTTGATTTCCAGGTAGGATGACCCAGGTTCTTTCAGTGTGTAGTTTGCATGTTCTCCAGGTGTACAAAATACAAAGACATTTAAGTGGCAAAGCAAGGTTCACAAAAAGGAACTTTGGTGGCCTGCAGAGAGCCCATAATATGGAATAGTGATTGCAAGCCTGGTCTTTGTGAGGTCAGGCACTAATGCTGCACAAACTCTTTGACTGTCCATTGCCTCTACCAGTGTTTTGTACTATGCGTACATTATTACTAAACATTAACACAGGCAGTTGTTAAATGTAGACATGGTCTTCATATTGCATGATATCATCCAAATCTCAGCTTTGTTTCAGACTCCTTCATAGCAAATAAATGGTCAGCAGTCTATGACTTGAGTTTTATTTCAACAATAGTGGTGAAATAGGTATATTTGGTGCTGCACAGCTCCACAGCAGTGGGTTTTAACCACATTTAAGGTAGTTTCTGTAATCTGTCTATTCACGCTCAAATGTAACTACCATTACCATCTTTTAAAGGTCTGGCCTCCTAGGCTGATAGGTGGGGCATTACAGCAACTGAATCCCACAATGCACAGACGTGCAGCCCACTATTTTCTACTATGGGTACATTATTACTAAACATTAACACACACAGGCAGTCGTTAAATGTAGACATGGCTTTGTCTTTATTTAGCTTGATATCTCCCAAATCTCAGCTTTGTTTTGGACTCCTACATAGCAGATGAATGGTCATCCAGTTAATGAAGGAGAGTTTTATTTTAACAGTAGTGGTAAAGTGGGTAGATGTGGGGCTACACAGCTCCATGGCATTGTGTTTAACCCTCATTTAAGGCAGTTTCTGAATAAGACAGACATGTTCTTCCGTATCTCAGCCTCCCAGAACATGCAGAAGGAAATCTGTCCACTCACACTCAAATGTAAGTAAATTTGACAGTAAATTTTTGGAACAGTTGTTGGACTTTATACAAATAGTACAAGGTATACTACCACTATTAAGCATGTTCTGTCACTACAATATTAATCACATTTATAACACCATGCTGCAGCATGAATGATGTTCTTGGCAAAACAAACTAATTTGAACAGAGGCAATGTTATTGGATTTTATCTGATTTTGTATGACAAATAGAATAAAAAGTGAAGGTACCACCACAAAACCTATTTTGAATTTTAACCATCTTATTTTATTGACAAGACCATGTTGGACTGGGTTGTTCTCAAACTGTCCACCGGTTCATCTTTTGAAGGTCTGACCTCCCAGGCTGACAGGTTGGGCATCATAGCACCTGAATCCTATAATGCACAGAAGTGGGCAGTTGTAGCCTAGTGGTAAGGTAGTGGACTAGTAATTGAAAGGTCGCTGGTTCAAGCCCCACCATTGCCAGGTACCACTGTTGGGCCCTAAAGCAAGGCCCTAAAAACTCAATTGCTTAGACAATATACTGCCACAGTACTGTTAGTCACTTTGGATAAAAGCATCTGCCAAATGCCAAAAATGTAAATGTGCAGCCCACTCTTTTATACTATAGGTACATTATTAATATGTTTGTAAATAAATGTTTGTTAATAATCCTTAACCATAATCTACTTTTGCATCACACTAATTCTAAATAATGACCAATTCCAATTCCAAAATCAAATGAGAGCATCCACTTTGGTTTGATGGGAATGGGAGCATCAAAGAACCATAAAGATGAGTGACTGAGGAGCAGAAGGAAAAGAGGAAAATAGGGGGCTTGGAGGGCACAGGGGTCACCGGCGCACAGCCGGGCATTGGGGATGCCAACGTCCATCCCCAACACCCCCGCTGGGGAAAAAGAGGTGGGGGGAGATGGGCCAGCAGACTGAGGCACCTCAGGGAGCAGGAGAGGAAGCGCCATGCACCATGTCTCCTGCTCCTGTTGTTTCCTCATTTGATTTTGATGAATAATACATAGAGGGGTGGGGGGGTTGTATGGGGGGGGGGGCTTAGTCTTAAAGGGGCATTGTCACAGTGGGAGTCATTACTGAGCACAACTCACTGATGAGAGTGGGAGAGTAAAAGAAAGGGAGGGAAAAAGAAGGATAAAAACAAACAAGAGGAAAAAAATAAGGACAGACCTAAAAAAGCTCTTTGAATCTTCTCAGAACGCACCAGACATGCTTTATTTTACATAGATTTTCCTCCTGTGTCTTAATAAACCAAATCAGTTTGCTGTTTTGGTATTTTTTATTAGCAATGCTTATTTTTTGCACTGGGTTATTACCTTTAACAAGATAGTTTATGTATGCTGTAGTGCTAAAAGAATAATAAGTGCTGAAATACAGTGCATATGATTGCATTCAGTACATAATTTGACTATGTTAGGAAAATTAAAGATGTAAAACTGTTTATAATTCTCAGTGGCTTTGTGATTTCCTCATCTGGTTTCAGAAGCAGCTGTATGAGAGAAAAGATCTTCACCTAAATTTGCCGGGACAGAAAAGCCATTTTTAATTACACATTTACCTTGACAATAAAGTCACATTATATGTTCCCTTATTTTAGAATCTTACCTTTTACCCTTTACACATTAAAATCTGGTACACAATGTTACAAAATCTCACATACAAGCTATATTTATAAAAAATATATTTTCTTTTGTACCTTTAATTAACTGACAAGTCTCAAGACTGGGCGATAGTGACTTTATGTTATGCAATACAAACAAATGCTGAATGTAATGCCTGCAACACACCCAAAAATCAATATTTAGTAAATCATAATTGGATATACAAGAAGAATCCACCACAGGCTCAGTCTGTACAAGCAATGATGGGTCGTGGCACAGCACTGTATTCCAACCGTCATGAAAGAATTGTCTATCAGTTTATTTATTTATTTATTAGGATTTTAACGTCATGTTTTACACTTTGGTTACATTCATGACAGAAGCGGTAGTTATTCATTACACAAGATTCATCAGTTCACAAGTTTAATGTAAAACACAGTCATGGACAATTTTGTATCTCCAATTCACCTCACTTGCATGTCTTTGGACTGTGGGAGGAAACCAGAGCTCCTGGAGGAAACCCACGCAGACATGGGGAGGACATGCAGACTCCACACAGGAAGGACCCAGACCGCCCCACCTGGGAATCCAGGACCTTTTTAGTGTGCGGCGACAGTGCTAGCCACCTGTTTATCCGTTTAAAAAGAACATTTCTCAATATAAGATTGCAAACAATTGAAATCTTTCACCACCTACTATTTATAAAATTGTAAAAAGATTCAGATACTCTGGAGAAATTAAAGTGTGTAGAGCATGTATAGCAAGACCAAAAACCACTGTGGAATGTCAGTAAGCTTTAAGACCTCAGACAACACTGCAAGAGAAACCATCATACTAATGTGATAAATATAGCCACTTGGGGTTGGGAGTATTTCATAAAACTGTTGTCACTTATCATGGTCTGCCACTGCATCAGGAAATTCAGCCTGAAGAGCTTTTAGCACAGAGAAAGTCATACATCAATACTGAGCCTAACTCATCCCAAATGATGCCAACGATGTAAAGGTTATTAGCAAAATGTGCAAAAAATGATGTCTTTCATGGTATGGGACACACCACTTGCATACACTTGGGAAAATACTTTGCAAAAACGCTATTGGCAGCAATTACAGCTGCAAGTCTCCTTAGATGTGTTAACAAGCTTTGCACATCTGGATTTGAGTAGTTTATCCATATTTTCATGGCAGATCCTGTCAAGTTCTGTCAGTTTTTAATGGCGAGCTGCCATATTTAGGTCTCACAGATGATTGATGAGTTTTAAGTCTTTAGCTGGGCCACTCAAGAACATTTAGAGACTTGGCTATTGGGAAGTCATCTGTTGCCCCAGTCTGAGTTAGTGTGAGCTCTAGAAAAGGTTTTCTTTTAGGATATTCTACTGGCTGCATTTATTTACCAACTAAAAGTGGGTTGTTGTGTGTTTTATCCAACAGTGGCTACCATCATGCCAACCTGCCATAAAGCCCTGATTTAAGGAGGGTTGGGAAGATGGTCTTTCATCAAGCAGGTTCTCCAATTTCTTTTAACGATCTTAAAAGAGCTTTTGGGAGCTTTTCTTTTAAAGCTCTTTTAGCATGACACATTTTTTCTTCACCTACCTGGGCTAGGCTGTTCTTGCTCAGATGACCAAGGCCAGGCTTCTTTAGTTCTTTAGTAAAAATACTAAAGCCACTGTGGTTTTGGGAACACTCAAAGACTTAGACATTGATTTATCTTCCCTAATCTACACAATATAGATACACACTTGCTCTGTGTACCTTATGGCTCGGTTTTCATTCTGACAGAGCAGTGTAAATTGTGAGCCTGTATTGACTCAGGTTTGTGCTTTTCTTTAATTTAAATTGCAATGGATGGATTCCAAATGAGTCGAGATATTTGTTTATTAAAGCAAACTAGATGCAACTGACCACAAATTGGAATGCCAAATTCTTTATAACAATAGTTTTTAGTAAAAAAAAAAAAAAAAAATTTTAAAAAAACTACACACCATGTTCACTTCATTATTATGGATGATGACACGTGGATTGCTTAATAAAAAAAATAAACATTCAAATGCAAAACACATAGTGAGTACTTGCTAAATTCACAAAAATTGCAAGGATTATAAAATAAGGAATTTCTAGTTTCTTGAAAAGTGTTTAAGAAATGAGTGGACAAGAAAAAAAAGAAAAACCACAACAACTCAGGAGCAGGTTAGAAAGACGCAATAAAGCCCAGCCTACACCACCCTATTTTACAAAAAAAAAAATTATAATAATTGTTTGGGTTTTTAACACCACTCGTCTCGTGCAGGTACCGATGCACTCAGAGGAGGCGTGTGTTAGTCACTGTTCTCCTTGGTTAGTTTGTTTATTAGGATTTTAACGTCATGTTTTACACTTTGGTTACATTCATGACATTACTCATTACACAAGTTTCATCAGTTCACAAGGTTATATCGAACACAGTCATGGACAATTTAGTGTCTTCAATTTACCTCAGTTGCATGTCTTTGGACTGTGGGTAAAACCGGAGCACCCGGAGGAAACCCACACGGACATGGGGAGAACATGCAAACTCCACACAGAAAGGACCTGGACCACTCCACCTGGGGAGCAAACCCAGGACCTACTTCTCCTCCATCAGAGTGGAAGTCAACAACAGTAGAGAGTTAGCAAGATGCATCTGGGTAGTTTGAAAGCTGGGGTCAGAGTGCAGGGTCAGTCATTGTACTGCACCCCTGAAGATGAAAGGGGTTAAGGGCCTTGATGGTGGCACCATGGCAATGTGTAAGTAAGGGTTTACATATTTGACAACTTAACATATTTGACAAATGCAACAATAACCAAGCAGCTATTTTTTTTTTACTTAAATAAAAAAAATAGCTACCAACAAGACAACTTACAAATGCATTTACGGTCAGATAATCTTTTAATTCAGCGGTGTGCAGTCCATTGATCTGTAGCTGTTGTGATGCTTTGTGGTGTGAAATGCAAAAACTCTTAGCAGCAGTATCATCATCTTCTGTTACCCGTTTTTTACCTGACTAACTCTTTCCTTTAGTTGCAGTTTTGTGTTTTGCTGAACTGGCACCTTTATTTGACACTTTGCAGGTCATGCATTATGCTTCCCCAAGATTTGTCTGTGAATTTTCATTTGTACTTGGGCTTTTTTAAGTGAAGTGCGAAAATCCAGGCTGGATGCATTTTTTAAGGGTCCAAAAAAGAGAACATATGGTCACCCTTTCTATATTGATCACCCCCGAATGTAGAGCACATGCTCCCCAACAATATGAAATAGTTAGATTAAAACCAGAGTTTATTTAACTTATTTAACAAGCTTGTGTGCTACAAATTAAACGGAATGTTAAACGTTGAGTTTAATAGATAGAGCTACCCTTAAAAAGCTAAGTATATTGAGCTAGCTTTATAATACAGTCCTCAGTTGCTGGATCAAGCTCTCACAAACAGGTTGCTCATGAATTACAAATCTGCATTTTCCCTTAGGAGCAGGTATTAACTTTCTGAGTGCACTTTCAAGATCTTGCCATCTTCATGCATACTTTGAAATCATTAAAAATGGGGGGGAACTAGGAAGCTAAAGTCTAAGAGAGTGAGGCGAGAAGGGACAGTGAACGAATAGAGGCGAATGAATAATAAGTAAGAGAGCAAAAAGCACAAAAAAAGAAGGATAGGAAGAGGAAAAATCATGAAAGACAGAGTCGGCGGTGCTACACGAGGCGATGCGGCAGGCACGGTGCTAGGTGTTATCAGTCATTGGGATTGGGAATTACAGCATGACGGATGAGGCCCCGCGGGCCACTGCGCCGCTCCTCCGTGCTTATTACGCCCGCTCTTAAGTGGGAGTTGATTTAGCTTAAATAGGTTGTTTCATAAGGAGAAGACACCAGCGCTGTCACCGTGCCTCGGCTCGCTCATGCTGTAAGCCGCCACTTTAATTGAATAATGCCTTCTCTACACACCTATTAGGGCGCTTAGCTACATACCGTGCCCCCATAATTGCTTATACAACCCAGCTAATTCTACTGCCGTCCCGTCCTTCAGTCTCGCCATGTGCAATTTTTCACGCAGTTAACAGAGAATGTGCGAGTGAGGATAAAGACTCCACGTTTAAGAGGTTATCGAGTCTGCGCAGGGCTGCGGCGTCTTTTATTTGGCGTCTGTAATTATTTCTGTAAATTTTAAGCGGGAGTTTATCTGGTTTTCAGGATTTTATTAATTTGCATATAGGAGCGATTTCATGCCGCTTTATGCATGTAATTAAGGTCACAGAATTCAGAAGGCATTGTTCTAAAGCATGTAAAACAGGAAAATTAGCTTTTAACATCAACACAGCTGATAAAAAATTTTTAATGTGATGGAAGCAAAATGTCCAGCATATAAAAAAATTATTTGCACTACAATAGACACACTATTTAGCTAAAAGTATGATTTACTCTCACCCATTGATAACAACTGTATAAAAAGAATTTTTCAAACAAATGATACACTTCATTGTAGGAACGCTTTAAGGCAGGCTTCGTTCAGTTCCAGACAAGATCCATAAAGACATGGTTTGATGAGTTTGGTATAGAGATATACATCTTTGGGATGAACTGGAACGTCGATAGTGAACCAGACCTTTTCTTTCAACTTTGGTCACTGTTACAAATGCTCTTTTGACTAAATAGGCACAAATTCCCAAGGCACATTCCAAATGAATTGTCTTTCCAGAATAGAGGAAGCTATAAAAGTTACATAAAGGAATTTGGGTTGGGGGGGAGGGGTTGTGCAGTCGGGTACTGTTCACGTGTCGGAGGGGGGTATGTGTCAGTTCGCTCTCCTCAATCAGAGGCGGGGGTCAGCACCAGTAGAGGATAAGCATAACGCAATAGGGTAAAAATTGGACGCACTAAAAATGGGTAGAAAAAGGGAGAAAATGTATTACAAAAACTAAAATGCCCTTCCCACCCCATCAAAAAAGTTAAATTAAATTAAAATAAATTATTAATAATAATAAGGATATAATAATTACAAAACATGTAACAATGTGCAAAAGTTCTTGTGAACTGCCTTCCCAAAGGAACCAGACTTTTTCTTTTAACTATGGTCACTGTTACAAATGCTCTTGACTAAATAGCCACAAATTCCCAAGGCACATTCCAAATTCTTGTAAATTGTCCTCCCAGAATAGAGGAGGTTATAAGTTACATAAAGGATTTTTGGGTCCAGTCAGGTACTGCTCACGTGTAGGACTCTCCTCAATCAGAGGTGGGGTTCAGCACCAGTAGAGAGAAAGCATAAGGCAATCGGGTGAAAATTGGATGCGCTAAAAAATGGGGAGAAAATTAGAAAATGCATTTTAAAAAAGTAAAATGCCCTCCCCACCCCATCAAAAACGTTAAATTCAATTAAATTAAATAAATAAATAATAAGTGATATAATAATTACAAAACATGTAACAATGTACAAAAGTTCTTGTGAACTGCCCTCCCAAGGGAACATGACCTTTTCTTTCAACTTTGCTCTTTTGACTGAATAGCCACAAATTCCCAAAGTACATTCCAAATTCTTGTGAATTGTCCTCCCAGAATAATGGAGGCTATAAAAGCTACAAAAAGAAATTTGGGAGGGTGCACTTTGCCTTGGTGTCCACTTTTGTTTCCACCACACAAAAATACACAGAAGTTGGACTGGCTACTTTAAACTGACCTACGTGCAGGTGTCTTGTGTCTAGCTGTTCCAGACCCACCGAGACTTCTACCAGAATGAATGAATGAATGCAGTTAATTCATCCAGTTAATGAAAATGAATGAATGAATGAATGAATGAAGGCAAACATTGTGCAGTTAACCACTACTCACTCTTGTCACGATGTATTCCCATCAGCACTCATCAGTCAGAAGAGACAAGCTGTCAATTTGAGAATGAATAAGTCTGGGTTTGCTCTCTCTACCGTTCATACGTCCCATCAGATTTCATTTGTGGCTGTGATGAAGATGGAAGTCTTTCTTTGTGGATCTTAAAGCACTCGCATTTTTTTCTAGTTACAGTCATTTTGAAATTTGCATCCTTGAGTTTCCAAAGCTCTGGGTTTTTGAAGAAAGCTGAATGCATTTGAAGACCCAAGATGACCAAAGATAAAGAGGATTAAAGTAGTGGTGTATAAGAATACACAGTAACGGTACATTTGTACAATACAAAAGTATTTAAGAGTAAAACGCCCTATCCACCCCCATTAATAAAAAGTAAAATAAAGTAATTAATAAATTAATTAAATTAAAAATTATTAATAAAAACAATAATAATAAAAACAATAATAATTATTATAAAAAAATTATTATTATTATTACATAAAAACAAGTAAAAATTTGCAAAAGTTCTTGTGAATTGCGCTCCCAGAGGAAGTTCAAGATTTCAGTCTGTGTAAATGTTTGCATGGTCATACCACTGTCTTTAAATCCTTAAATTTTTAAAATTCCAGCAGCGCTGCTGTGTCTGATACTCTCATACCAGCATAATACACACTAACACACCACCACCATGTCAGTGTCACTGCAGTGCTGAGAATGATCCACCACCTAAATAATACCTACTCTGTGGTGGTCCTGACCATTGAAGAACAGGGTGAAAACAGGCTAAAAAAGCATGCAGAGAAACAGATGGACTACAGTCAGTAAGTGTAGAACTACAAAGTGCTTCTGTATGGTAAGTGGAGCTGATAAAATGGACAGTGAGTGTAGAAACAAGGAGGTGGTTTTAATATTATGGCTGATCAGTGTATATGCAGTACTATTGCATGCATTTGTATGCAGATTAAGAGGCAGCGAATAATTCCATTTAAGTTAAATAAGTTTAAGTAACCTTAAAATCAACTACATATAATTGTATGTTCATTACACTACACAAAAAAACACACTACACAATAAACCCGCATGTAAAGTAACTAATTCTATAGAATGGACTTGATGGGTTACTGATACCTATCCTATGACCAAATTGAAACTAGTAAAGCATTTGAGCATTTTAAAAGGTTAAACTGTAGAATTTAAATACAAAGCTACCAATTGTCTTTTAAAACTATTAAAGGTTTTTTTAATAGGACAGGAAATACAAACAATGCATGGGTCTTAAAGGATCAGACAAAACTGAGGATTAATAATAAATGGAGAAACATGCAAAAGTACATGTGGTTAATTATGAAGGAAACAACCTGTGGTAAGCAGCAGCGTGAGTGAAAATCAATAACAACTGTTGGTAGGTCAGCAGAATTTATGAGGATTAACCTCATGTGAATTGCAGGTGCAAATGATAATAGCAAAAAATACATCAAAACACACACTTTTAAAACCATTAAGTGAACTAGTAATACGAACTAGATATGAACTAGTACTAGATACCTTGGTCATATTGGTGAAGGAATAAATAAATCTAGCAGTTATTTTAGATGTTACCCATCAAAGCCATAGCTACAAGCTGAATATGGGGGGAGACGAAATCTACAGGCACAGGGTACGGGGGGGCACTTACAGATCCTAACATTATGCAAAGCTAGTGAGACGAACTTGTTTATTTAAAATACATATAAATTGTTAAAGGTTTTTAACCAACCTAAACACTGCCACATGACCCCACTGCTGTCTTCTCTTCACTGGCTTCCTGTAGCTGCACACATTCAGTTTAAAACACTAATGCTCGCCTACAAAGCCAAAAATGGACCAGCCCCAAGTTACCTTCGAGGTCTAATCGAACCCCGCTCTGTACCACTAGTCTTGCTTGACTTAATCCTGTAGCCAGGACTCAAGGAAGACAAGCATCAAGGCTCTTCTCTGAACTGGCACCCAAGTGGTGGAACGAACTTCCCTTGTCTGTCCGAACATCAGAGTCTCTCGCTGTCTTTAAAAAACAATTAAAAACCCACCTATTTACTAAGCACTTAAGCTGACATTTACTTACTTACTAACACTCATTCATTTCTTGGGGAAAAAAAAAAACACACTAACTGATTCTTACAGAGTTTCAGCAGATTTGTGTTCTTGGACTGTGGTCTACTTAAACTAGAGTAAGGTAATGTCTACTATGGAAGCACTTCTATAAGTTGCTCCAGGTAAGAGCATCTGCTAAATGCCAAAAATGTAAATGTAAATTGTGTCCACTTCTATTGTTCTATTGTATATTTACTCAATGTTATGACATTACCATTTTTCCCAATACGGTTAATCTGAGCACTGACACATAATTACACTTCTACGGTCAAATCATCACTTTCGAGCAATTTGGGCAGCCGTGCGATTTCCGTTAAGGTCACCCAACTTGTGAACTTTAGTTCTCATTTACAGAAAACTTGGCCTTAATTGCTGATGCAACAATCCAAAGCAAACTGAGGTGTACAGGCAGATTTGCAGCATGCAGCTTGCCAAGCTTCTAGAACAAGTACAAGACCATGTGGAACTGTGCCAACAACCCATACACACTTGCACCCTGGCAACAGCAAGTATATTGCCAGTCATATTCAAACTAGCTCATTTTTCATGGACCCACACCCAGACAGGTGAATGTGCATAAACACATACACACACACTGTGTGCACGATCCCATTCCAGCAGTCCAGGCTATCTGAGGTGCCCTCTGGTTTGGGGTGATTGATGATGCCGATTGAGAGGCAGATCATTTGGGTGCCTCTCTCTACCAAGGACGTAAATCACAGCAGCGCGTGCTAATGATTTTTCCCTGGTCCATTTGGCAGAATCCCCAATAACCTATCGAGTCTTGCATGTGGACCAAAATCAATAAAGTCAAATAATGATTTTATTTAACCACTTTTTTAAGGATCTACAGCCATTTTCTCAAGGTTGAGAGGAAGAAACCTGGAAACTGTCAGATCGTCTTTGACAGCTTGTTCATTTATCATGCGAGAGGCAGTATTCATGCCAAAGAACTACAGGCGCCAGGTTTAAAAGACAAAAAGAATATGATAGAAAATGACTCTGTATGACTGGTAGTAACAGGTGATAAACGAGGAGGGTTATGGTTACAACAGGCCCTCAGGAGCAACCATTTCCAACTTTCCATTAAAATGTTCACCTACAGCCAAATGCTGATTTGCCTAATTTATAATGTCATGATAGACTAATTAATGGCACAGATTTAAAAAGTATCTACTCTTATAAGACAATTTAAAATTAAAGTGCAGTTACAAAACTGGCAAAATAAGAATCGCAGCGATTTTCACTTAATTTCTGTATTACAAAATTCTCAGCCTGACTGTTCCCATACTTCTCACTGTCCCAGAGTGACCATATTTACTGCGACATGCACAGACATATACAGTACAATGTCTACAATACATACTGTATATTATAATGATGAGCATCATTCATGTGAATAGTGTTAATGCTATTCTCATTATACACTTTATATTAGGTGGCAATGACGTAGTCAAATTCTAAACGATGGACTGTTACAAGGTAAAAAAAATAATAATACTGGCGACGGACAGACGGACAGATTTTTTGTGAAAGTGATGCAGCACAAGGATAGCAATAGGTAAAAATGAAGCTTAGCTGTTCATGGAAGTATGTAACTTCTGAATTGTTTTTTGCATTCTAGTTCCAGAAGAGTGATTTGCATCATTGTTATATTTACATTTTTTATTTTATAAATACAGTAGTAGCCAAATATCTTAAAATCATGTAATATCCATGGTTTTACACAGGTTGTGTTAGCATATAGTAGTTAGCACACAGCAACTAGATAAACAGCCTGTTAATAAGAGGTGCTAATAATTTCAATATCAGATACAATGTACTCAGAGTGATAAAATAAACATCCCTGTTGTAAGCATGTCACCTTTGTGGTGGCTAATTGGCCCCTAAAACAAATGAAGATATCAGAATCAGCCATTTGTAAGAACAGGAACACTTGAACATACAGTACATACATTGTGAACTGATAGATTAGGATTAATTACACTATGTGTACACATTATGTACTTTAATATGGTCTGTAGTGGTTTTAAATATAATTGTAAGCACTTTAATAGCAATAAAACAAGCCATTTAAGGTCTGACACAAAACTTTATTCAGTTTTAGAAGTTTATTCAGCTTCCAAACAGCACTCTAAAAAGCTTTTACTAATCAAGCTTTTCAGTTATTTAAAGATAATTTCTTTAAATACCCCAATATAAAATATACACAGTATTTTACATTTTTAAACATTTATTGACCTGTTTGACAAAGAACCTGCACATGTTTTAGCTGCCCTTAAATAATGCCAGAAAAATGGACATGCTCAGTATGCAACCAAAAAAGACTAATTAGACAGACTAATGACTAATTAATTCAGAATAAGCCAGTATAAGTGAGCTTAATTTTATTTCTGGCTATATAACAGGTTCTAGGCGGCACGGTGGCTAAGTGGGTAGCACTGTCACCTCACAGCAAGAAGGTTCTGAGTTTGATCCCCAGATGGGGCGGTCCGGGTCCTTTCTGTGCAGAGTTTGCATGTTCTTCCCGTGTCTGTGTGGGTTTCCTCCGGGTGCTCCTGTTTCCTCCCACAGTCCAAAAACATGCAGTCAGGTTAATTGGAGACACTGAATTGCCCTATAGTTGAATAGGTGTGTGTGTGTGTGTATTTTGTGTCTGCCCTGTGATTGGATAAGCGGTTAAGACTGGGATGGGAGTGAGAGTAAGTGAGTAACATGTTTATTAATAAATGTAGGTTTATTTTATTTATTAATAAAAATTATGTGTTTTAGGTGCGTCTTTAGATATGCTGGCATGTAATTATTGTTCATCTGCACTCATTAATTTGTACTACCAATATATGTGGAACATGTGGTTCTTTCATATTTATAGGAATATACACTCATTTACCAAGTATGTAGACAACCCTCCGAATTATTTGGAGTTTACTAATTTAAGCCACAGCCACTGCTAACAGGTGTATAAAATCAATTTTATAAAATAAATTAAATGCTTGTGACAACAGTTTGGACAAGACCCTTTTCTGTTCCAGCATGGCTTTAACTCATGGTTCTAACTCATTTTATCCCCAAAGTTGATGTGTTAGAAGTAGGAAAAATGGGCAACCGTAAGGTGAGTTTGACAAGGGCCAAATTGTGACGGCTAGACGACTTGGTCAGAGCATCTCCAAAACTGCAGCTCTTGTGGGGTGTTCCCGGTCTGCAGTGGTCAGTATCTATCAAAAGTGGTCCAAGGAAATTTCCCAGATCTTAATCCAATCAAGCATCTGTGAGATGTGCTGGACAAACAAGTCCGATCCATGGAGGCCCCACCTCGCAACTTACAGGAGTCTGCTGCTGCACACCTTCAGGGGTCTAGTGGAGTCCATGCCTCGACGGGTCAGGGCTGTTTGGCAGCAAAAGAGGGACCAACACAGTATTAGGAATGTATGCCTGATTGGTGTAGGTTGCCCATTGTTAAGCATATTACTTGAAAAGAAGGAGTACCAACTTAAATCTTAAAGTTCTTTGCACTTGTAAGACTAAGTTGCTCACTCAGTTGCCCCAGAGTTTATATATATAGGGGTTTTAAAGTGGGAGTGATGCATTACATACAGAATATGTTTCATAAAGTTATGAACACCTGGAAATACCCTAAATGTACTCATGCTATATTTACATTCGTTTTTCTTTACTGTTTTAACATAATTTAGTCAACAGAACAACCCAAGTGATGAATACACACAATCTAACAAAAATGCATCTATTTGTAAGACTGTCAAAAAATATATAGATTTAATTTGATCTTCACCCATTTGAACGCTCCTCGAGGCACGGTACTTCTTTTTCTGTTCTTAGAACCCAAAATGTTCACTTCTGAGGTATTATTCCAGTCAGGATAGTGTGTGATGTGTTTTACAAGCAGGATTAATCTAATACATCTAATCTAATATATACACTATACAGTCAAAAGTATGTGGACATCCAACAAATTATGGTTGTGTTGATGCATGCTCAATAATCCAGGTACACAAATCCACAAAGTTTAATCAGTTCATCTGGACACAAGTTTGTGGTAGAGATACATTTCGTCACTCAATCCGAATGACTTCTTCAGTCTGAGCTGGTGGTGAATACCCCAACCTTATATGCAGCCGATTTGCATAACGACCGATTGCATACCGCAATTGCATAACAATGGAACCGGTGACCAGGTCCATATGCAAATCACAATGACCATTAATTACAATGGTCATGTGTGTCTTTCACACATGGTTGGGGTATAGCTCCTATTACGGTGTTGTAAGATGGTGAGAGATGTACTCTCAGGCCCCCTCCCCGGTTCAGAGATGGTTCCCTCTTCACATATATGGCCTCTTTGACTCCCCGTTCAAACCAGCGTTTCTCCTTGTCAAGGATCTGTACATCTTCATCATTAAATGAGTGGCCACTGGCTTGCAGGTGGGTGTAAATCACGGAGTCCTGGCCAGAAGAGGTCGATCTTCTATGTTGGGCCATCCGTTTCGCCAGTGGCTGTTTAGTTTCCCCGATGTACAGTTCCCGGCAATCCTCCCGGCACCTAACAGCATTGTATGTATATCTTTGTGAGGAGGGAATGACCATCTCTGAACCGAGGGGGGGGCTAAGAGTACATCTCTCACCATCTTACAACGCCGTAATAGGAGCTATACCCCAATCATGTGTGAAAGACACACATGACCATTGTAATTAATGGTCATTGTGATTTGCATATGGACCTGATCACCGGTTCCATTGTTATGCAATGGGCGGTGATCGGTCGTTATTTGGTCATTTGGATCTCTACAACAGACTTGTGTCCAGATGATTCAACTTTGTGAAATTATGGTTGTATTCCAAACATGAGCATTAATATAAAGTTGGTTTTCCTAGTCTTTAGCTTTACATTAGATTTTGATGGCTGAATTGCCTTCCACTTCACCACAAGAGCATTAGCCGGGCTGCACCCTGATCTTCGAGTTATAGCTCAGCAGTTGAGCTTGACTGGACTAGACATCGGAAGGTTGCTGGTTTAAGTTTTCGTCTTCCAGGTTACCACTGTTGGCTTTAAGCAATGCCCTTAGTACTTAATTGCTTAAATTGTAAGTTGATTTGGATACAAGTCAGTGAAAATGCTGCCAATATAATGTACATGTTTTGTCCTGGTCAAGGTTTCAGTGGGTCTTGCACGACTTGAAAACCATTGAAACAAGGCAGGATGACACCCTGTATTTTTACTCACTCAATCACATCTTATGTATGTTTTTGGGAGGTAAAAGGACACTAAGCTATATGGAGGAAATCAGACATACCCAACATGGCACAATTTTTACACCGGATTCCATTCCTGACACAACCCTTATTTTATTATCTATCTCAGTGGGATAGGCACTGAGAGTGTACTGACAAGTGCACCTCCTAATGACTAGGCTATTTTGGCCATCCTCAGTCATTACCCAGTAGCACCACTAAGATTCAAACCCCAGATCCCTGGATCTCAGCAGTAGTGGGCTAGAGCTTTTTACCGCAGCGTCAACAGAGTGCCCTGCTTCTAATTTAAAATGTTGGGACAAGGCAGGATCACACCCTGCAGATTTACTCACTCACTTACACTACAGTTTAGAACAGCCAAGCTACCTTATGTATGTTTTTGTAAATGATATATTAAGGAAATCCATGCAGACACTAAGAGGACATACAAAACTCCCTACAGACATTTAACGGAGGCAAATATCAAGCCCAGGTCTCAGGAACCATATTGCAACTTTAGGAGACTGCCTCGCTGCCTGCTGAACCCGATCAGTGGGAGGTCACATGGCACCGCAATCTCTGTCAGCAACCAATTAGAAGTTTGGATTTTATTCTGCCTCACCACAGTACCAATAGTGACACCTCTTCTCAGATATTAAGCAATCATGGTTGTGCAGATGCCCAGCGGGCTGATAGCATCACTAAGATTCGAATCCCTGGATCTCAGCGGTAGTGGGCTAGAGTGTTTTACGGCAGCATCAACAGAGCACCCTGCTTCTAATTCAGATTAATGCCATTTACATGTCTAATATTTGCCTGAATTGTCAACAATCACTATTGTAAGTTGATTTGGATAAAAGTGTCCTCTGAATGCCATCAATGGAATGTAAATGTTTTATGCTGGTCAAGGTTTCAGTGGGTCTTGCACTACTTGAAAACCATTCGGACAAGGCAGGATCACACCCTGTACTCATTCACACCACAGTTTAGAACACCCAACCTACCTTGTGTACGTTTTTGTAAAAGGTATAATAAGGAAATCCATGCAGACATTAAGAGCACATGGTTGTGCAGATGCCCAGCCGACTGACAGCACCATTGAAATTCGAATCCTGGATCCCTGGATCTCAGCAGTAGTGGGCTAGAGTATTTTACGGCAGCGTTAACAGAGTGCCCTGCTTCTAATTTAAAATAATGGCATCTAAATGTCTAACAAGGCAATAAAAATAATAATAATAAATATAATAATAAATAAAAAAAATAATATTTATTATTATTATTATATATAATAATGTTTTACACATTTTAGTTACATTCATGACAGGACAGGTAATTACAGGTTACACATGATTCATCAGTTCAAGTCTTTAATGTCAAACACAGTAAATTCCAATTCAACTCACTTGCAAGTCTTTGGACTGTGAGAGGAAACCAGAGCTCTTGGAGGAAACACAGGACCTTCTTGCTGTGAGGCGACTGTGCCACCCACTGAGCCACCGTGCCGTCCTAATTTACATGTACATTTTCTGCATTTAGCAGACGCCTTTATCCAAAGCGTCTTACATTACAGTTACAGTATACAGTCTGAGCAATGTAGGGTTAAGGGCCTTGCTCAAGAGCAGCAACAGCAGCAACCTGGCCGTGGTGGGGCTTGAACCAGCGACCTTCTGAATACTAGTCCAGTAACTTAATCACTAGGCTATGGCTTGTCCTAGTAATAATAATAATAATAATAATAATAATAATAATAATAATAAATAAATAAATAGTAAAAAGGTGGCATCCCGCAAGTAACACCCACACTATTCATGTACATGGTTGAAGGTTTTAAGGATGTGTTCCTTCTGTATGCTTTGACTTTTAAGCTTTTTGAATGTCATTGTAAAGAAAGAGGATTCCACTGCAGCTATCAATAAAGTATAATAAAGCCACGGCAAACCTTATCATAAGCAACGATGGATTCACACTATCAGTTTCATTCTAGTATCTCTATGCCCATGATAATGACTGCCCTCGTCTCATCACAGCAAGAGCACCCATGTGTGAAAGTCAATCCACTGCCAGTGTGTGTTTTATTTATTCATTAGTGACGCGAATCTTGAGAGGGATTCAAGAGGTTCCATTCAAATAAGCCCACTGTCCCCAGAGCAAGCGTGTGCATTGTTTGCAAGTGTGTGCGTGCGCCAGTGTGTGTGTGTGTGTGCTGTGTCGAGTGGGGAGGGTTGTGGCTGGATGGATGGAGTACTTTCTTTTAATTTGGAAGCCCTTAGGGGAATGTGCACACGCAATTACAACAGCCATCAGTGAAGGGGGTGAGAACAGAGGGGCAATGAATGGAAAAAGTAACGATGATGAAGAAAGAGATGAGATGATTTGGGATATTACCATCGCCACTTCTCGCTTACACACACACACACACACACACACACACACACACACACAATCGTCTCATTCCTCTATGCAGAAAAAAAAAGTAAGTAATGGGGCTGTAATCTATTATGTCTAACTGACAGTTAGCATGAATATGGGTGATCAGTTTGTGGGGGGTTTATCATCATTGCCCAATTATCATCGTATTACAGGCACTAAGTGGCCTCATATTAGGGTCACTGCCCCTAATTTCAGGGGAAAAAATAATTGTTAACCTCTTTAATGGTGATACACAGGCACCATTTAGGAACCCCTGAGGGAAATGTGTGCAGTAATCATTGAGAACTTTGACAGCGCAATATGGCCACTTAAAAAATATCTATGTGGCTCCTTTATTTGGATATTCTCAGTTATGCAGATGTACGACTGCCCCAAAAATAGCCTTGCCCTTACCTAGGCATTGTAATACTCTGAGCAAGCCTTATAAATTTTTATAGGTAAATCCATGCAGTCCTGTTCCAATATCTTCCCATTAAAGTAAAGAATATTATAGTAGAAGGAAAAAACACTTTTTCATATGAGATGTTTAATAGAAGGGTGACACAGTGGGTTAGCACTGTCACCTCACAGCAAGAAGGTCTTGGGTTCAATCCCCAGGCGGGGTGGTCAGTTAACCCGTATCTGTGTGGGTTTCCTCCAGGAGCTCGGGTTTCCTCCCACAGGCCAAAAACATGCGGTCAGGTTAATTGGAGAAACTGAATAGCTAAATAGGTGAATGGGTGTGTGAGTGTGTGTGTCTGCCCTGCGATGGACTGGCACCCTGTCCAAAGTGTTACTGTGTGCCTTGCGCCCATTGAAAAGCTGGGATAAGCTCCAGCACAATCCCCCCACCCACGACCCTAATTGGATAAGCGGTACAGAAAGTGAGTGTGTTTTTAATAGAAGAGGGTTAGCACTGTCGCCTCACAGCAAGAAGGTCCTGGGTTTGATTCCCAGGCGAAGCAGTCTGGGTACTTTCTTTGTGGAATTTGCATGTTCTTCACATTTCTGTGTGGGTTTCCTTCAGGTGCTCGTGACCCAAACCCCATCCAACAACTTTGGGATTAACAAGAATGCCAATATCGGCAAATGTCAAAAGCCAACTTCAGTAATGCCCGTAGGTAAATCCCCATAGTCCTGTTACAATATCTTCTCATAAAAGTAAAGAAAATTATAGCAGAAGGAAAAAAACACTCCGGTGGTTTCGTAATGAGATGTTAAATAGAACGACAGCACAGTGACTGGTGGGTAGCACTACTGCCTCACAGCAAGAAGGTCCTTGGTTCGATTCCCAGGTGGAATGGCCCAGATTGTTTCTGTATGGAGTTTGCATGTTCTCCCTGTGTCTGTGTGGGTTTTATCTGTATGCTCGTGACCCAAACCCTATCCAACCACTGTAAGCAAATATCTTATCAGCAAATGTCGATATGTCGACCTCAGTAATGCCCATAGGTAAATCCCCATAGTCCTGTTCCAATATCTTCCCATAAAAGTAAAAAAAATATTATAGTAGAAGGAAAAACCACTCCAGTGGTTTAAAAATGAAAGTTTAAATAGAACGGTGGCTCGGTGGGTAGCACTGTCACCTCACAGTAAGATGGTCCTGAGTTCGATTCCCAGGTGGAATGGTCCAGATCCTTTCTGTATGGAGTTTGCATGTTCTCCCTATGTCTGTGTGGGTTTCCTCCTTGTGCTTCTGACCCAAACCCCATCCAACAACTTCGGGATTAACAAGAATGCCAACTGTGAGCAAGCCTTATTGGCAAATGTCGAAAGCCAACTTCAGTAATGCCCGTAGGTAAATCCCTGCAGTCCTTTTCCAATCTCTTCCCATATAAGTAAAAAATATTATAGTAGAAGGAAAAAACACTGTGCTGGTTTTGAAATAAGATGTTAAATAGAAGGGTGGCTGGTGGGTAGCACTGTCACCTCACAGCAAGAAGGTTCTGGGTTTGATTGCCAGGTGGAACAGCCTGGATTGTTTCTGTGTGGGTTTCCTCTGGGTGCTGCTGACCCAAACCCCATCCAACAACTTTGGGATTAACAAGAATGCCAACTGTGAGCAAGCCTTATTGGCAAATGTCAAAAGCCAACTTCAGTAATGCCCGTAGGTAAATCCCTGCAGTCCTGTTCCATTATCTCCCTCTTAAAGTAAAGAATATTATAGAAGAAGGAAAAAAAAACACTGCAGTGATTTTAAAATGAGGTGGCTCTGTGGGTAGCACTGTCACCTAACAGCAATAAGGTCCTGGGTTTGATTCCTAGGTGGAGACGTAGCCGATTTCAGTCATGTCTGTAGGTAAATCCCCGTAGTCCTGTTCAAATCTTCCCATAGAAGTAAATAATATTATAGTAGAAGGTAAAACCAGTACTGAGATTTTGAAATTAGATGTTAAATAGTAGGGCAGTACGGTGGCTCAGTGGGTAACACTGTCACCTCACAGCAAGAAGGTCCTGGGCTCGATTCCCAGGTGGAC
Source organism: Trichomycterus rosablanca (assembly GCF_030014385.1). Taxonomy (NCBI): domain Eukaryota; kingdom Metazoa; phylum Chordata; class Actinopteri; order Siluriformes; family Trichomycteridae; genus Trichomycterus; species Trichomycterus rosablanca. Next base: position 43,205,696 of record NC_085990.1, on the reverse strand, counting down.
CGGTCCAGGTCCATTCTGTGTGGAGTTTGCATGTTCTCTCTGTGTCTGTGTGGGTTTTCTTTGGGTGCTCTGGTTTTCCCACACAGTCCAAAGACATTTTTGGTCATGCCGTGTCAGGCAAAGGTATTAAACCTTCATCTTTAGAATGAACCCAAAAAAATATAGACACGTATTTTCACTGAAGTTGTGATTCTCATTCAAAGCAATATTTCAAAGCCTCAAATGTCATGTGTCGTGTCTCTGAAGGGCCACGCTGAACCACAAATCCACTTCTATTTTGAATGGTGCTCTTTATTTTAAAGACACCCTCTCCTGTTCTCGTCTGATATTGAGAAAGTCTTTGCTAAGGGCAGAATAGGTTAGAGAGGGAAAAGCCCGTAAGTACGTTTTCTGCCCCTACAAACACTCTAGATTCAATCAAAAGCCACTTGTCCATTCAGTTCTTCTCAGCAAAATATTCCCCTTCAGTTCCTGCTCTCCTCACAATTTCATCACTGCTCCCTCTGGTCCACAAACCGGCCATACCAGCCGGCTAACGTACAAGAAGCTAAAAGCTATAATGTGCCTTGTGCTTTGATAAATGGACAGCTTTATTCGACCAGAGGAATGGTCCGTTTAGATAAGAAAGGAAGATGGATGCGGGGGGGTGTCTGTCCCGGAAGGGCAGTTACTATAGCATATAATAAACACGTTCAAGCCAGATTTGGCTGTTTTTATATATTTTTTATATTCTATTTATATGTTTTATACCATTTTATTCCAGTCAGGGTCACTGTGGGTCCAATGCTACTCAAAACACTGAGAACAGTTTTACATCATTTTACTCACCTGGCAACCTGGAGTAGCCAATCCATTATTTGGGTGGCACAGTGGCGGAGTGGGTAGCGCTCACAGCAAGAATGGTCTGGGTTTGATTCCCCAGTCGGTCAGACAGGGTCCATTGTGTGGAGTTTGCACATGGGGGGATACTAAAATTTTCCTGTGTGTGTGTGTGTGTGTTTGTGTGTGAGTGTGTTCTGTGATGGACTGGTGACTTGTTACGGTGTTTCCTACCTTCTGCCCAAAGAATCAGACCCACCAAGACCCTGATCAGGATAATGTGGTGGTAAAAAAGACAAATGAATGCATAAATGAAAACACTACCATTAAGGGTTTGCACAGCAAGAAGGGTCTGGGTTCAATTCCCCAGCTGGTCAACAAGGGTCCTTTCTGTGTGGAGTTTGCATGTTCTCCCTGTGTCCACATGGGTTTTCTTTTGCAAGTCCATGCAGACATGCAGTCAGGCCAACTGGAGATACTAAAATTTCCCTAAGTGTGTATGTGTGTATTCTGTGATGAACTGGAGACCCTGACCAGGATGATGTGGTGGTAAAACAGACACGTGAAGGAATAAATAAAAACACGAAAACACTACCAGTAAGGTAGTGAGTCTGGGTTTGATTCCTGGCAGTCAACTAGGGTCCTTTCTGTGCGGAGTTTGCATGTTCTCCCTGTGTCTACAAGGGTTTTCTCTCAAAAGTCCAGGCAGATATGTAGTCTGGTCAACTAAAGATACTAAAATTGCCCTAAGTGTGTGTGTGTGTGTGTGTGTGTGTGTGTGTGTGTGTGTGTGTGTGTGTGTGTGTGTGTGTGTGTGTGTGTGTGTGTGTGTGTGTATTCTGTAATGGACTGGCGACCTACGGTGTTTTCTACCTTTTGCCCAATGAATCAAACCCACCGAGACCCTGACCAGGATAAAGCGGTGATAAAACAGACGAGTGAATGAATGAATGAAAACACAAACAATGGTTTTCACAGCAAGAAAATTCTAGATTCAATTCCCCAGCCGGTTAACCAGGGTTCTTTCTTTGTGGAGTTTGCATGTTCTCCCTGTGTCTCCATGCAGACATGCAGACAGGTCAATTGGAGATACTAAAATTTCCCTAAGTGTGTATGTGTGTGTGTATATGTGTGTTCTGTGATAGACTGGTGACTTGTTACAGTGTTTCCTAGCTTTTGCCCAATGAATCAGACCCACCAAGATCCAGACCAGGATAAAGGTGGTAAAACAGACGAGTGAATGAATGAATGAATGAATGAATGAATGAATGAAAAACTACCAATAATTTTTGTTTGACAAAATGCGCTCATTCATGGTGTCCTGTTTTGCAAAATGTAAAATTTACTAAATAAACAACATTGGTTGATCATGCAGTTTTTGTTTTACCTAAAAATGTCTCAAAATAAATCAGACTGTATAATGCCATGATAAGTGTCGGGCCCTTCAAGGTCAAAATCTGATATTTCTCCACAACAGGATTTAGCAGGATTTGCCTAGAAATAAACACTGCTCTGATCTGTTTAGCACTTTATTGGATGATCTGTTTTCTGGTTTATTGCATGATCTGGCATGAAATATTTGTTTAGACTGTCTAAAGTAGCTGGAGGGAGAGAGCAAAAAAAAACAGAGATGTGGAGAGATGTGCATCTGTTACCATCAAAATGTGTGAGTGGAAGAAATGGACACGGTGAGGTACGACTATGAGAGAATGGACTTTATAACACAGAAATATGTCAGATTTTAAAGAAACATCTGGGAAATAGGGGGGTTTCAAAGTGGGCAAATATTCAGTGTTCAAATTACAGGTGAATCAAAAAATAAATAATAATGAAAATTATATATAAATACAACGCCAAATCAGAAGTTGGGACAGTATGAAAAATGCAAATAATAATAAAAAAACACAGAGTTTCTTAATTTACTTTTATTTGATTGCAGACAGGATGAACCTGAGATATTACATGTTTTATCTGCTCAACTTCATTTCATTTATTAATAAACATCCACTCCTGCATTTTAGGCCTGCAACACATTCCAAAAAATGTTGGGACAGTAAAGCATTTACTAAGCATGTTGCCATTCCTTTTCACCACACTTAAAAGACGTTTTGGCACCGAGGATACCAAGTGATTTAGTGTTTCAGCTTTTATTTTGTCTCATTCTTCCTGCAAACACGTCTTAAGTATGGGGTCGTCTTCACGTTTTTTGTTTCAAAATCCTCCACACATTCTGTATTGGGGACAGGTCAGGACTGCAGGCAGGCCAGTCCAGTACCCGTACCCTCTTCTTCCACAGCTATGCCTTTGTAATGTGTCATGCATGGACGACCGTGGAAAAGATGACGTCTTGAAGGCAGCATATGTTGAAGTGTAAATTACCTTTGCCAAGGACATGGTTAATGTAAGGCTTCTTTTTTGCACAGTTTTAAGTTTTAAGTGGCATTTGTGCATGTAACTCTGCATTGTAGTGCTTGACAAAGGTTTGCCAAAGTAATCCCTCACCCATGTGGTTATATCAGCTATTGTTGAGTGGTGGTTCTTGATGCAGTGCCATCTGAGGGATCGAAGATCACGGGTGTTCAGCTTAAGCTTGCGCCTTTGGCCTTTATGCACCAAAATTCCTCCCAATTCCTTGAATTGTTTAATAATATAATGCACTGTAGAGGGAGAAATATGCAAATCCCTTCCAATCTTTCTTTGAGGTTCATTGTTTTTAAACATTTCAATCATTTTCACATGCATTTGTTGACAAACTAGAGATCCTCTGATCATCTTCGCTCATCAAAGACTCAGCCTTTCCTGGATGCTGCTTTTGTACCAAACCATGATTACAATCACCTGTTGACATCACCTGTTTGGAATCACATCATTATTTAGTTTTTTCACCTCATTACTAGCCCTAAATTGCCCCTGTCCCAGCTTTTTTTTGCAGTGTGTTTAGGCCTGAAATGCAGGATTGGATGTTTATTAATAAATAAAATAAAGTTGAGCAGATAAAACATGAAATATCTCAGGTTCAAACGTCTCCAATCAAATAAAAGTCAAAGTAAATGTAAGGAACACTGCATTTTTTATTTTATTTGCATTGTCCATACTGTCCCAACTTTTTCTGATTTGGGGTTGTGTATATATTATATATATTTTTTCTTGTTAGATTAAATTCACCTTAATCTTCTAATTCCATCTTCCAAAATTAAGATCAACACATCAATATCTGTTGAAGACAGCAAACCATCCTGTCTTGTACCCTGCCCTCCCTAAGCTTGCTCAAGAGCCCAACAGTGACAAACTGGCAGTGGTGGGGCTTGAACCTGTGACATTTTGATAACTATTCCAGTAACTTAACCACTAGACAACAACTGGCCTACAATGAAAATAAAGTCTATCTTATCTTATCTTATCTTATCTTATCTTATCTTATCTTATCTTATCTTATCTTATCTTATCTTATCTTATCTTATCTTATCTTATCTTATCTTATCTTATCTTATCTTATCTTATCTTATCTTATCTTATCTTATCTTATCTTATCTTATCATCTTATCTAACTGGACAAACTACCCTTTGTATACATGTAAAACAACATATGATATTAGTTGCACTATTGTTTGTACTGTCTGTATTTAAAAGTTTACAGAAGCTTATACATACATAAGCTTTGTATTTACAAAAAGTTTATGCGCAGGAGACAGGCTTGAATTGCTATTTTAAGAGGCACTCAAGCAGCAGAAAAATTACATAACCGTTCACATAAAAAGCAAGAAAACCGTCATTCTGGTCACATTGTAAGCATATTTTAATGGCAAAAGCAATAGAAAAGAAAACAACATCATGAATCGGAATGGGTGGCACGCAGAATGCCAATGTACCTTCCGTCTCCTGACGGTACCAATTTATATTTTCCATACGAGTCCTTAAATGGTGGAAAGAAGTCATAATGTGCCCTTCCGTACTGCACTGGCTCCCCCCAGGAGACACGGCTGGTCAAAAGTCAAGGCAATTGAAATTTCGCTCCTCTCTACCTCAGCTGCGCTGCCAGGGTACATTACCACTCTTCAGTACCTAACTGGCAAAACTCTTCTCCCTTCCAAAGATGCTTAACTATTTTAAATGGTAATTACCAGTGCATTTTGGGTTGTCTGGAATCTTTTACAATGAAGTGTGTGTGAGAGAGAGAGGGGGAGAAATCAACAGAGCGAAAGAGAAATAGAGAAACACAGAAAGAGAGAGAGAGAGAGAGAGAGAGGAGTGGAAAAGGAAAAACGTTCTATGTAAATGCAACTTGAGTGAAGAAGAAACGAGTGTGTGTAAGGGATGTATAATATGGTGAGGTAACCTCTGGGTCATGTGTTTTGGGATGGAGGTTAAGAAAGGGGTGGTGATGGAGAGTCAGTGGTCATGATTATTTACGGGGAGGTCATTCTCCCCATGAGAGTAAAGGTGAGGAAGGGTAGATAGAAAGGAAAGACAGTGAGGTTAATTATGTGTCTTTCACAACTACACAGGTCTTTAAAGTTTCATAGCTAAAAAAAATCTAGGATTTCAACAATGGGCCTGGAACTTTCCTCAAAGATTGTAGGTCGGTCCAAAGATACACAACTAACAGGCCACAGACTTGTACGAGGATCATCAACTGGGATCAGAGCTAATGGGTCAGGAATTATACAGCAATTACAGGAGCTGAGATTCGAACCCTCAACCTTTAAATTAATAGAAATAACTACAATAAACAAACAACCCTTAATTTACCATTTATCTGTCAATCAGTGTCTTTTATTATTTGTTTTACTACAACCCCAAATCAGAAAAAGTTGAGACAGTATGAAAAATGCAAATAAAATAAAAATGCAGTGTTCCTTTGACTGTTATTTAATTGCAGACAGTTTGAACCCAAGATATTTCATGTTTTATCTGCTCAATTTCATTTCATTCCTGCATTTCAGGCCTGCAACACATTCCAAATGATGTGATTCCAAACAGATGATGTCAACAGGTGATTGTAATCATGGTTTGGTACAAAAGCAGCATCCAGGAAAGGCTGAGTCTTTGATGAGCAAAGATGATCAGAGGATCTCCAGTTTGTCAACAATGTGTGAGAAAATGATTGAAATGTTTAAAAACAATGAACCTCAAAGAAAGATTGGAAGGGATTTGCATATTTCTCCCTCTACAGTGCATAATATCATTAAACGATTCAAAGAATCGGGAGGAATTTTGGTGCGTAAAGGCCAAGGGCGCAAGCTTAAGCTAAACGCCCGTGATCTTCGATCCCTCAGATGGCACTGCATCAAGAACCACCACTCAACAATAGCTGATATAACCACATGGGTGAGGGATTACTTTGGCAAACCTTTGTCAAGCACTACAATACAGAGTTACATGCACAAATGCCACTTTAAACTTTACTGTGCAAAAAAGAAGCCTTATGTTAACCATGTCCAGAAGCTGTGGCGACTTCTCTGGGCTTGAAGGCATCTAGGCTGGACCATCACACCGTGGAAATGTGTATTGTGGTCAGATGAATCAGCATTTCAGGTCTTTTTTTTGAAAAAAAATTGACCCCATGTGCTCTGGACCAAAGACGAAAAGGACCATCCAGACTGTTATCAGCAACAAGTCCAAAAGCCAGGGTCTGTCATGGTATGGGGCTGTGTCAGTGCCCTTAGCAAATATAATTTACACTTCTGTGGTGGCAGCATTAATGCAGAAAAGTCTTAGAGAAACATGTGCTGCCTTCAAGATGTCATCTTTTCCAGGGATGTCCATGCAGTTTTCAACAAGACAATGCAAAACCACATGCTGCACACTTTACATAGGCATGGCTGAGGAAGAAGAGGGTATGGGTACTGGACTGGCCTGCCTGCAGTCCTGACCTGTCCTCAATAGAGAATGTGTGGAGAGTTTTGAAACGAAAAATGCGACAGCGACGACCCCGTACTGTTGCACATCTTAAGACGTGTTTGCAGGAAGAATGGGACAAAATAAAAGCTGAAACACTAAATCACTTGGTCTCCTCGGTATCAAAACGTCTATTAAGTGTGGTGAAAAGGAATGGCAACATTACAAAGTGGTAAATGCTTTACTGTCCCAACTTTTTTTGGAATGTGTTGCAGACCTGAAATGCAGGAATGGATGTTTATTAATAAATGAAATGAAGTTGAGCAGACAAAACATGAAATATATCAGGTTCATCCTGTCTGCAATCCAATAAAAGTCAAAGTAAATGTAAGAAACTCTGTGTTTTTTATTATTTGCATTTACCATGCTGTCCAAATCAACTTTTTCTTGTTTGGGGATGTGTGTAGAGCAGCACACACACACATATGTAAATACACACATTTGGTTTAAGCACAGGCCAGCCAAAAACCTTATTATGTAGCTTGAAGGATGCCATTGGAAAGTTCATCAAAGCCCCGTTTTCACAATGAAAGGTAAAGAGAGGGCCTCTGACACAAGCTTTGCTGTGTCATGTAGCAGACAGGAAGACTGCAGTCAGAACCCTGAAGCATCAATTAGACAGCATTTCATCTTTCAAAACCCTCTGGATAGACAAGAGCAAGTTTATATTTAAGTTTTCTATTCCTCTAACAGTAGAGCCATTCCTTTTCTTTTCCCCTTCTCCAAAAACAGCCTTTTTGCCATGCAAACAGATTCATCACAGACCCAACTATCCTCTCATTCTGGGTCTCTTTCCACAGCCAACCTAATTAGTTCTAAAGCAAGAACATGCATGTGGGGGGTAGAGAGAACGTGAGCAAGAGAGTAAGAGAGTGAGTGTGAGAGAGTGAATGTGAGAGAGAACTATCATGTCTGTTTGTGGACGCGTGTAATTGTGATTGTGTGTTTATCCTTTTCTTTTTCCTTCCCATTCTTCTCTTTTTCCACTGAAAGAAAGCCTTCAAAGGAGCGATTGTGAGGCGTGGGCATGAAGTGGGCTGTTGGTAAGCGGCAGCACTGAAAGAGGACAACACAACACAACAAACATGGCTGCATCTAATCAGGGCCCTCGGTTAATGTAAACAATGTCATTTTTTGCCCTTAATGAGCCAATTTTCTGTGGATACGAGAGGCTAACAATTGGGGCAGCGCCTTTGATGTGCTTCATTTGAAGGTTTGTTTGTGATCGCTGGCACTTTTGTTGGAAGCCCTGCACTGGGACCCTTTTATCTCCCTAAAAAAAGGAGAGAGCTATGTCTCACTTAGACCCCTTACTTCCCCCCCCACCCCACTGCCACTAAAAAGAAGAGAAAAGATGACAAAGTCCCTTTTTTAATAAACAATCTCTCATCAGCTGACCTCTCCTCTTCCTTCATGTCTTCCATGTCCTCAGAACACACATACACAGGCGTATCCAGGAATAAAACAAGGGCATTGGTCTGGTGTCTATAGCCTTCAATTGGCAGGCTCATTAAAAGGCACCCCAGTGTTTAAGTGTGTGTGTTTGTGAGTGTGTGTGTGTTGCTGACAGGGCTTAATTAACATGGTCTTGACAAAAGGTGACACAGACCAAAGAGGCAGCCGGCGACCAGGTGTGTGTGCTGAGCTTTTCAACATCCTGCAGCAATGAGGTACCACACTGACCAACATAGACCATGTCTGTGTTCAGGTGAGGTGCTTGCTCTGCTAAACCAAGGTACAGTAGGTAAATATTTATAATAATAATAATAATAATGGTTATAATAATAATAATAATAATAAAAAGTAAACCAAGTAAGAGTAGGTGATAATAATAATAACGGTAATACTACTACTACCACCACTAATAATAATAATAATAATAATAATAATAATAATAATAATAACCATGATAATAATAATAATAATAATAATAATAATAATAATAATAATTATAATAATAATAATAAAAAGTAAACCCAGTAAGAGGTGACTGTTTAAAATAATAATAATAATAATAATAATAATAATAATAATAATAATAATAATAATAATATTGGTAATACTACTGCTACCACCACTAATAATAATAATAATAATAACGGTAATACTACTACTACCACCACTAATAATAATAATAATAATAATAATATTAAAAAGTAAACCAAGTAAGAGTAGGTGACTGTTTAAAAAAATAAATAAATAAAATAATAATAATAATAATAATAATAATAATAATAATAATAATAATAATAATAATGGTAATACTACTGCTACCACCACTAACAATAATAATAATAATAATAGTAATAATAATAATAAAAGTAAACCAAGTAAGAGTAGGTGACTATTTACAATAATAATAATAATAATAATAATAACAGTAATATTACTACTACCACCACCACTAATAATAATAATAATAATAATAATAATAATAATAATAATAATAATAATAATAATAATAATAATAAAAATAATAATATTGGTAATACTACTGCTACCACCACTAATAATAATAATAATAATAATAATAATAATAATAACGGTAATACTACTACTACCACCACTAATAATAATAATAATAATAATAATATTAAAAAGTAAACCAAGTAAGAGTAGGTGACTGTTTAAAAAAATAAATAAATAAAATAATAATAATAATAATAATAATAATAATAATAATAATAATAATAATAATAATAATGGTAATACTACTGCTACCACCACTAACAATAATAATAATAATAATAGTAATAATAATAATAAAAGTAAACCAAGTAAGAGTAGGTGACT
>NC_085990.1:43126186-43193686 GCF_030014385.1 Trichomycterus rosablanca | reverse complement strand
AGAAATGTGTCTGGTACAGAGTGGAATTCCACTAGCCGTTATATTCTAAACCTACTTGTACAATTCATGGTTCTGAACATTTTCTGCTCAGAATTGCAGAACCAAATTTCAGTGTTTCTAGATAGTGTGTCACTAAATCAGAATCTACATTTTTAGCTAAGGGCGCATTCACATGAGAAGCCTTTTCTCATCGCGCTTCTCTCATCGCAAGCCTTGGCGCAAACTGTCGATTTGCTCAGTGCTCGGGTTAAGCGGTGTGGGAAAACATAATTAAAGTGAGAAGATGAGACGAATAACTGTTAAATCCACTTTGAAAGCGTCCACATATATCTATGTTTAGCTGTTTTTTCCTCACTGTTTCACTTTAAAACTTGTGTTATAGTTTGGGATGCTGAGAAATTGTAAGAGTATAAAATGCTTATTGTTAAAAAAAAGCTTAGAGTGGTTTATTGTACTAAAAAACGACACAGGAACACTAAACCTCTCTTAATTATTACTGCTCTCCACTAATAAACTTTCTTGGTTGTTGTTTTAATACAATAAGTCACATTAAGCTTTGTTCACGTTTAGCGTTGTTCGTATTGCCTTTCACAGCGTTTCAGTTGTTTTCACTGTGTCGTATCAAACAGTTCGTCTCATTGTAGGCGCTTTGAAAATGTCAGCTGCAAACTGGGTCAAAGTTCAATCAGGTGAACTTCTTTGATGGCAAGCCCAAAAAATGTGAGCCCAACGGCAAAAGTGCAGCACTGCCACACTTCACAGGAAACAATGGAACAGCTGGCACAAAAGCGGTTTTGCCGCTTTTCAGGTGAATGCACCCTAAATGGCTAAGTCTGAGGACTCCTGACCATGAGATTTTTAGGGAAACCATTCCAAACCTATAACAAAAAGTGGCCCTATTTTAAAACTATGTCAGTCAACAATTCAAAACTATTTTTGTGCAAAATCAGGCACTGTCATTGGACAAGAAGGCCTGGCTAGCAATTACTGTTACTCAGTATGTTAAAAGGCATTGAGGTCAGGGTTCTGTGCAGGCCACTGAAATGTATCCACACTGAATATCTCCAAACTTTGTCCTTATGGACCTAGATTTGTGCCCAGGAGTGCAGTTGTGCTAAAACCGTAAAGTGCCATCTCCAAACTGTTAATAGGGTGGCTCGGTTGGTAACACTGTGGCCTCATTGCAAGAAGGTTCTGGGTATGATTACCAGCTGAAGCGGTGTGGGTCCTTTTAGTGTGGAATTACCCATGATGGTGTTTGACATTAAACATGAACTGATGAATCTTGTGTAACCTGTGACTACCTGTCCTGTCATAAATGTAACCAAAGTGTAAAACATGACTTTAAAATCCTAATAATTAAATAAACAAACTGTTAATACAAAGTTGGACATAGATAATTTATTTTCTGTAATTGATCTGCTATCGGTGAATGTGGCTGAAATATCTGAATTTACTCATTTGAAACCACAGTATTTTTATAATAGTATGTTAAAGAAATATAGAAACACTGAGATACAGTTTTTAAATGGGTCGCAGGGGGTACAATTCACTGAAGGAGAGGTACGAAACACCCTGGACAGGTCGCCAGTCCATCACAGTTCAAACACATGCACACACAGGGCAATATTATATCTCCAATTAACCTGGGCGGCACAGTGGGTAAGTGGGTAGCACTGTCGCCTTACAACAAGAAGATCCTGGGTTCGATTCCTAGGTGGGGCTGTCCGGGTCCTTTCTGTGTGGAGTTTGCATGTTCTCCACATGTCCGCGTGGGTTTCCTCCGGGTGCTCCGATTTTCTCCCACAGTCTAAAGACATGCAAGTGAGGTGAATTGGAGACACTAAATTGTCCATGACTGTGTTTGATATAACCTTGTGAACTGATGAACCTTGTGTGTAATGAGTAACTACCGTTTCCTGTCATGAATGTAACCAAAGTGTAAAACATGACGTTAAAATCCTAATAAACAAACAAACAAACCAACTAACCTGACTGCACGTCTTTGGACCATGGGAGGAAACCGGAGCACCCAGAGGAAACCCAGGCAGATATATGAAGAACATGCAAACTCCACACAGAAAGGACCCGAACTTCTCCAGCTGGAAATCGAACCCAGGACCTCTCCTGCTACCCACTGTGAGGCCCTACTATAGAAATTAACTTTAGATCTCAGTGGGTATAAGCTAGTGCTGAAGCTTGTGGTTTTACATCAGAAATTTTCACTCTATTTTTACTCTCTAGAATTTGGAGATGATCTGTCAGGCTGATCTGAAATTAATTAAGATTTTGACACAAATTTCCCTCGGCCATGCGTCCCAGCCCCCCAAAATCCAAATATACTGCAAAAGACAACTGTCCCAAAATATGTCTGTATTATCTTCACTGTCTACAGCATTTTTTTTATTTTTTATAATTTTTCCCCCCAATTTTCTCCCCTAATCTAGTCGTATCCAATTACCCTGAATGCGTCCTCTATACTGATTCGACCATTCATCGCTGACTGAGGACGCCTCTCAACTGACATACGCCCCCTCCGGCACATACAGTCAGTACAGACTGCATTTTTCACCTGCACGAGTCGAGTTCATACACCGACGGGCGATGTAAACGGAGGGCCACACCCCCATCAGCATTATTCCTCAGCCCTGTGCAGGCGCCATCAGTCAGCCAGCAGGGGCCGCAGTCGCACCAGTTATGAGGACCTATGATCCGACTTTTTACCCCTGAACAACAGCCAATCGTTGTTCATGCAGCCGCCCAACCCAGTCGGAAGGCAGAGCTGAGATTCGATACGATGTATTCGAAACCCCAACTCTGGTGCGCTAGCGTACTTTACCGCTGCGCCACCTGAGCGGCCATCTACAGCATTTTTATTTCATATAAAATGCTTCACTGTATGTTTATGATCACAGTTCTTTATCATGATGATCAAGTTTTTTATTTAAATAATCTTATTTACATGTGGAGTTACTCTGAGTCTGATTGGCGGAGAGACATGATTGGCACAGTTGGAGGATTAGACACTATACTTATCTGTTATTTTAGATTTAATTGTAAAAAAAGAAAATACAAATAAATTATCTAAACTATTTATATATGACATCATTTCTTTATGATTAATTATGTACTGAAAATTGTAGAATTTTTCCACTTTTTAATGACTACAGAAAGCAGCACTGTGATTGGCCAGTCTCATTTTTATTGAGAACAACAAAATTACAGACTATTTTATTCTGCACTATGAAAATCAGCCATTGCTCTCTCTCTCTCTCTCTCTCTCTCTCTCTCTCTCTCTCTCTCTCTCTCTCTCTCTCTCTCTCACGTTTTCTGCCTCTTTCTCTTTCTTCTGCTCCCTCACTCTCTCCCTTGTGAGAGTCTGTTTGCTTTGCATAATGGCAGTGTTGTGTTGGGCCAGGAGATGAGATGGGCAGGATAGGCTGGGGCGAAGGTAGTGCTGCTTTTCTTCTACCCTGACCAGCTCTCTTTACCCCCAAACCCCCTGTTCCCAACCTTCCTCCTCCTCCACCTCCTCCTCCTCCCTCACTCTCGAAATCACCCCTCTATGTGCACTGTCCCTATCTCTCCAGGAGGCACTTGTCAATCACTTCTGTCTCCCAGAATCCCGCTGGAGCTCATTGTGCCCGCGGTCGCTGGCGGAGGCAAGCGCTCGGAGGCAACGGTGGGCCGCAGATGGAGAGCGCGCTGTCAATCATTGTCACTAATTATTAATTTCTGTCACTCAGCCCCCATGGCAACCGCTCTCTCTGGCTCCCCCTGCATTTCCCTCTCTCTCTCACTCTCTCTCCCTCTCTGTACATGTCTCTCGCCCTGGCTTTGTGGCTGTCCCTCTCGTGGGGTGAGGTGATTTGGTATGCCACCTCAGAGACTGAGAGTTCGACCTTTTATTATTTGTGTCACATGTGAACTTTCACCCTTCTCCCAGGTCACTCATCCCCAACCTCTTTTAGGTTTAGTAATTTACCCTTTATCACATCATTCTGACCCCGAATCTTTACATCGTGGTCAAACGTCTCAGCTCTCAGTAAACTTTATTTTTAATGGTTCTTGGCTTACAATATTTATACTACTTCCATTCTTCTTACACTACACTATGCTACCATTACAATGTTCATGCAACTGTTTTAGTGATGGTTATGATTTATATTAACAAAAAATATTTCATATTATGGCAATTGAATATTTTAGACAACTTCCTTCCTTCCGTCCTTCTCCTTTCTTCCTTTCTTCCCAGGATTTGAACTGTTTTGGACTGTTTTACCCTAAATTGCCTTCATCCCAACTTATTTTAGAATGTGTTGCAGTCCTAAAATGCAGGAATGGATGTTTATTAATAAATGAAATAAGGTTGACCAGACAAAACATACAATATATTTGGTTTATACTGTCTGCAATAAATTACAGTAAATATAAGAAATACTGCTTTTTTTGCCCTTTCCATACTGTCCCAACTTTTTTCGTATTTGGGGCTGTAATACAAAATGTACTTTATATACAATTTCGATTACTCACTCACTGTCTTAACCGCTTATCCAATTAGGGTCGCGGGGGGGTGCTGGAGCCTATCCCAGCTTTTTTTCAATGGGCACAAGGCACACACCCTCCAGTCCATCGCAGGGCAGACACAGAGACACACACAAACACACCCATTCACCTATAGAGCAATTCAGTGTCTCCAATTAACCTGACTGCATGTTTTTGGACTGTGGGAGTAAACCGGAGCTCCCGGAGGAAACCCACGCAGACATGGGGAGAACATGCAAACTCCGCACATAAAGGACCCGGACCGCCCCGCCTGGGGATCGAACCCAGGACTTTCTTGCTGTGAGGCGACTGTGCTACCCTCTGAGCCACCGTGCCGCCCACAATTTCGATTAGTTTTGGCAATTATTATTTCATGCTACTTGCTGTGTTATACTCTATAAAGATATATAAAAATTATGCTTTAAAACACACATATAATGGCTACAATGAGAACAATCCTTCACTGAATGTCCATTGGAATTAAAAATATTAATACAGTAAAACCCTGACCATCTCAGCCATATTGTTTAAGGAAAAAAAAAAAACGTCTCAGTTGTTGAACGTATGCTTGGTTCTCAACCGTTGGTAGTGGGCTTTGTTGGCACATGTAAGACACGAGACCCTCAGGCATTCATATGTTGACCCTCAAGCTCCGCAGCACAACTGCTAAAACAAAAGGCGATTGGGTGAGTTTGCCCATGTCTGTTGGTCAGTGGACATTTCTGCTGTAGACATTGTTTTTTATACAATAGAACCCACCATTCAGCCACCTCTCTACTGGTACAACTTGGCATTCGTCCAACTTTTTTGAATAAAATTTGACTTGAAATTCATATGTTGCCCCAAAATTTGGACCAAACCACACAGTCCACATCACAGTACGCTTTAGACATTCTACACTGGTCAGTAACTTGTCTGCTGGTGTGATCCTTAATAATGCAGGTCTGCTTTCTAATTTACTCTGATTTAAGCTCCAATACTCCATATAAGACGAGAAGTGTTCAGCAGTTAAATCAGATCCGAATGTACATTTCTCCCCCCAGTCCA
This sequence comes from Trichomycterus rosablanca, assembly GCF_030014385.1. NCBI lineage: Eukaryota > Metazoa > Chordata > Actinopteri > Siluriformes > Trichomycteridae > Trichomycterus > Trichomycterus rosablanca. Next base: position 43,188,094 of record NC_085990.1, on the reverse strand, counting down.
CTTAAATATTCGATTGGAGGGTCTGACCATGGTGTGATTCTAATGAGTCGCCCAGGCAAAGGCCAGCTGGACATGGGAACTCCCTGTTCAGCAACACATAATTATTCCAATACCCTCCAACTTACCTCTATCACTTACCCAGTCTGACTCTGCTCACTGTCTGTCTGTCTGTTATTCTATCCCCACCCCCCACCTGTCCCCCTTTCCTTTCTCAGATCTGTACCTCTTTCTCTCATGTTTTCTGTGTACTCCATTTCTTTTACTTCTTCTCATTTCGTCCTGCTGCACAATTCTCATCCTTTAAAACACATTTTACCAAAAAAACAAAATGTACATACTTCAGTGTTCACTTGCTGTCAGCTTTAATTCTTAAATAACAAACCTGTGATTATTTGTGACACAAAGGCACATGTACACATGGATTTGACAACCGCCAACCAAACACATAAATGGACAGTAAATTAATCCGCAAATCATCTCCCTATACATGTCCACAAAAGTCAAAAGTGGACTGGCTACTTCACATTGGCCCCAGGTGTGAATAAGTAAGTGAGTAATTAAATACATTTCTGGTACCATTTAAATAAAATAGATGCCCTTTATTAAAATAGATTTTCCTGGGTTCGATCCCTTTCTGTGTGGAATTTGCATGTTCTCCCTGTGCGTGGGTGCGTGTATCTGTGCAGATGCATCAGATTTAGTCAATGCGCTCAATCAGGCAGAAGACGAAACTTTGCCTATACAGCTCACTAGCCTTTTCTACAGAGCTATATGCTACAACTCGTACAAAGCACAAGCAACGTTGTCTATGGCGTATACTGAGTATCAGGTATCGTGACCACATTACAAATGATGAAGTCTTACAGCAAAGCAATCCTACAAGTCTACAGACCATGGTGGCCCAGCGACGCATCCGATTAGCTGGTTATGTTCTACTACTACCTGTAAGGAGTCCAGCATCTACTGCAGGGCAGTAGTCTACTGCAGGGCAGTTGTAGCCTAACGTTTAAGATACTGGGCTAGTAATCAGAAGGTCACTGGTTGAAGCCCCACCACTGCCAGGTTGCTGCTGTTGGGCCCTTGAGCAAGGCCCTCAACCCTCAATTGCTCACTGTATACTGTCCCTGTACTGTAAGTCGCTTTGGATAAAGGCGTCTGCTAAATGCCGAAAATGTCAATGTCAATGCAATACAATGGACCCCACCAAATGGTCATAGACAACATGGAAGACCAGTGAACACCTGGAGATCTACATTTAAAGAAGACCTAAAGCGCCTGAATATCACATGGGAGAAAGCCAGGCTCACCACAGCGGACCAAGAACGATAGAAAACATTTATCGTCCAATGTGCCTAGTTGCACAAATGGACTCAACCAACACACCAGACCCAATGCAACCTTGACCAGAATACAGCCAACATTACAAATAAATAAAACAAGGAAGATTTTGTCTGCTTTTAGTTTGGTATATAATGTCCCTATTCCATTTTTAAAATATTCTTTGAGTTTATCATGTATATCACTTCTTTATTTATTTATTAATTTTTTTTTTTTTGGGAAGGTGGGGGACTGACACCTTGACTTTATGAAGAGTTATGGGAGTAATTGCAGAAGAGAAACTGAAATGCAAATTGCCCACCAATTATGCACTCCCTAAAATGCAAATTGGAAGGAAATCAAATTTGCAGTTTGGAGGTGCGTCTCTGAAAAGCAAGGACCAAAGTGTTCTCATGCATGTCTTCTGAATTTCCAAAAAGATTCTTCTGACATGTAGCATTATGTCAGTCATATAGTTTTCATAAAAAAAGACCCACATCAAACATTTTTAAAGGGAAAGAAGAGGTAATACAATGCTTAATTCCTGCTTTAATGTCAGGTTACGTCCTTACTGTACAGATGAATACAGTAAGTACAGTATTCTAATCGGGTGGCACATTGACACACCCAGTTAGAATACTTGTGTTTTATTAATAATAATAATAATAATAATACTTTTATTATTATTAATGATAAAAATACTTACCTTTATGTGTTCCTGACTAAAGTTCAGTTGTTCTATTGATGTTCAGTTTCATAAATAAAATCCTTCTAAATGTTTTTCCTTAGTCAAACTAACCCCAAACATAATAAGTGTTTACATACATCGATCAACCATAACATTAAAACCACCTCCTTTTTTCTACATTCACTGTCTATTTATTAGCTCCACTTACCATATAAAAGCACTTTGTAGTTTTACAATTACTGACTGTAGTCCACCTGTTTCTCTGCATGCTTTGTTAGCCCCCTTTCATGCTGTTCTTTAATGGTCAGGACCCCCACAGGACCACTACAGAGCAGGTATTATTTGGGTGGTGGATCATTCTCAGCACTGCAGTGACACTGACATGGTGGTGGTGTGTTAGTGTGTGTTGTGTTGGTATAAGTGGATCAGACACAGCAGCGCTGCTGGAGTTTTTAAACACCTCACTGTCACAGCTGGACTAAGAATAGTCCACCAACCAAAAATATCCAGCCAACATCGCCCTGTGCGCAGCGTCCTGTGACCACTGATGAAGATCTCAAAGATGACCAACAGCAGCAATAGATGAGCGATCGTCTCTGACTTTACATCTACAAGGTGAACCAACTAGGTAGGAGTGTCTAATAGAGTGGACAGTAAGTGGACATGGTATTTAAAAATCTCCAGCAGCACTGCTGTGTCTGATCCACTCATACCAGCATAACACACACTAACACACCCTCACCATGTCATTGTCACTGCAGTGCTGAGAATGATCCACCACCTAAATAATACCTGCTCTGTGGTGGTCATGTGGTGGTCCTGACCATTGAAGAACTGCATGAAAGGGGGCTAAAAAAGTATGCAGAGAAACAGATGGACTACAGTCAGTAATTGTAGAACTACAAAGTGCTTCTATATGGTAAGTGGAGCTGATAAAATGGACAACGAGTGTATTAACAAGGAGGTGGTTTTAATGTTTTGGCTGATTGGTGTACAACGTGTAACAAAAAGTTATATTTTAAATGTTTTAAATCACAAATCTGTTAAACTTGTTGCTAAGGTGGCGCAGTGGTCTTATACACTAGCCCTAAGTATTTGTAGGGTTCCAATAATTATGGCGCATGTGGTTTTGTTAAAAAGAATAGTTTCTCAGCCAAAAGGTACATTTCTTCTAACCCTTGTCACTCATATTTACCAAAAATGCCAATAATTAAGGAGGGGACTTTTATGTACATATGTGAGATTTTAAAGAAAAAGAGGAGAAGTTCCTAAATCTATTAGTGTCCCCAAATCCCAAACCATAAAAAGTCTCATTAATAAGAACAGTGATGGAACACAGTGCTAAACATGCCACTTTTCTGTGTGTTGCAGACATCACAATGTAAATGTGTATATGTATCTATTTCCAAACTACAATGAAGTTTGATCAATAAAAAAATACTGAACATATTTTCTTTCTACTTGTATCAGTTAAATAAAGATTTAAGAAAATTAACAAATCACAGATTATTCTTTTTATTGCATTTTACACAATGTCCATACTTTTCTGGAAAAATATACAGTATAAACAATTAATGATATAATATTCCAAAAATTGTAGGAGAGACTAATCTGGGTTCACATCAGTGCAGATTGCATCAGCACCAGCAATTTGCAGGCACTGAAATATGAAACAGAAAATCTAATAAAATTACCAGTTTCCTGAGTTGAAAATGGATGAATCATAATAACAAGCAATAACCAACTTCCCAACCAAAGTGCATCAAGCGAGTGTTTTCAGTGATGAGGTATGAATAAATCTTTTCCTCCTTTGTCTTATTCAAGCACACATTTTTATGACTTTTTCTTTTTCTAATTTTGCGTTTATTAACTCATTAATTTATTTATTGATTCATTTTTATTAATTATTTTATTTTGGCTACATGGTTATGGTAAGTCTGTTAAAACCCCTGATCACAGGCATGAACAACCTAATAGACGTAATGGCAAAATCTTAGCACACACCTTGAGGCAATTTAGAGAAGTCAGTTTACCCTCTTATGTGTTTTGGAGGTGTTTGGAAGCCATAGTACCTGAAGGACATCCGAGAAACACCTGCTGGCATATTATTTCTATTGGTTAATAAACACCTGGTAGCTTATTATTTCTATTGGTTAATAAACACCTGGTAGCTTATTATTTCTATTGGTTATCAAACACCTGGTAGCTTATTATTTCTATTGGTTAATAAACACCTGGTAGCTTATTATTTCTATTGATTAATAAACACCTGGTAGCTTATTATATCTATTGGTTAATAAACACCTGGTAGCTTATTATTTGTATTGGTTAATAAACACCTGGTAGCTTATTATTTCTATTGGTTAATAAACACCTGGTAGCTTATTATTTCTATTGGTTAATAAACACCTGGTAGCTTATTATTTCTATTGGTTAATAAACACCTGGTAGCTTATTATATCTATTGGTTATCAAACACCTGGTAGCTAATTATTTCTATTGGTTAATAAACACCTGGTGGCTTATTATTTCTATTGGTTAATAAACACCTGGTGGCTTATTATTTCTATTGGTACCTTACTATTTCTATTGGGTAATAAACACCTGCTGGCATATTTTTTCTATTGGTTAATAAACACCTGGTGGCTTATAATTTCTATTGATTAATAAACACCTGGTAGCTTATTATTTCTATTGGTTAATAAACACCTGGTAGCTTGTTATTTCTATTGGTTAATAAACACCTGGTAGCTTATTATTTCTATTGGTTAATAAACACCTGGTAGCTTATTATTTCTATTGGTTAATAAACACCTGGTAGCTTATTATATCTATTGGTTATCAAACACCTGGTAGCTTATTATTTCTATTGGTTAATAAACACCTGGTGGCTTATTATTTCTATTGGTTAATAAACACCTGGTGGCTTATTATTTCTATTGGTACCTTACTATTTCTATTGGGTAATAAACACCTGCTGGCGTATTTTTTCTATTGGTTAATAAACACCTGGTGGCTTATAATTTCTATTGATTAATAAACACCTGGTAGCTTATTATTTCTATTGGTTAATAAACACCTGGTAGCTTATTATTCCTATTAGTTAATAAACACCTGGTGGCTTATTATTTCTATTGGTTAATAAACACCTGGTAGCTTATTATTCCTATTAGTTAATAAACATCTGGTGGCTTATTATTTCTATTGGTACCTTACTATTTCTATTGGTTAATAGGATTAGGTTATAAATGTGTATTTTAGATTAAATTTTAAACGAAACGTAGCAGAAACTGGTTTATCAAACACATAGTAAGTTATTTTATATGCAACAACCAAGCAAGAATCAACAAACCAAAGCTAAATTGTGTAACTTTTACTCATTGAGAAGAGAAATGTAGTTTTGCATTTTACACAGTTTAATTGTGAATTCTGATTGTGTTGTTTCCAATAGAATCTAAATAAGCATTACATGAGCTCTCCAAACATGTTGATTCAGTTCAGATTGCAAACCAACTTTCCCTAAAATGCTAAAAATTGATTAATTTATTCATTATGCATTAATTCACAAATCAGCCACTACTAGTAGAGACAGTGAGTTAGCTATAGTCACAGAGACTGTACAGGCTGTGTATTCAGCAAATGCTGTCTTCTCAGCTCTTATACACAGCTACTGCACAGACTAAACACACTAGATCAGACACAAAGCCTTGCAGGCAATATTTCCAAATGGATCCCACTGCTTGTCAAATCATGCATTTCCACAACTATAATTCATTTTCTTTTCCCACTAGTTGTTCTCTGGTGACTTTCCGCTTGCTCTCTTCTCCACACACTCACACAAATCAAGTGGTAGAGACCCTTGGTTATTTAAAGCATGGATTCTTGCCAGTAACTTTCCATAATGCAAAATTCTCATTTCATTGTTAGCCATTATCCAAGAAGCATTAATTAAAAAAAAGATTTATTATTTACTTTGGATGAAGACAGTAACTGTTAGATAAAACCCTTTGTATTAAGCTTTTGTACCAAGCAAAGTTGTGACCTTGTCCTTCAATTCTTTGTTTATTGGAATTGTTCTGCCATTTGTTGTTGTCAAGGATCAGCGATTCATAATGAAGCATTTTTACTGTGGGACAATTTTCTTCAAAAAACCATCTTACTAATCTTTCTGGAATCTTTCATTAGCGTTTCTTTAGCTTCTACAATTGTTTCTAAGAGTTTCTAACAATTGTGGCTCAGTTTGTATTGCAGGTGTTGCACTGTACCAGAAGTCCTGTAGACCTAGGTCTTGATTCTCACCTCTGGTTGCTGTCTATGAAGAAGTTAATTATTTTTAGACACCAAGGGGGCAGTTCAGAATAACATTCTATGTGCTTTTGAAAGATAGAAGAACACAGAAGTGCTTAAAAGAAACACATGGAAACAGTTTCGTGTTCTTCTATCTTTCAAAAGCACATAGAATGTTATTCTGAACCCTTGGTGTCTAAAAATAATTAACTATAAAAGTGTGTTGCCCTACAATAAACTGGCACCCTGTCACACAGATCATTACGACCCTTAGCAGGATGAAGCTTATAATAATAATACAAGTAATAATAATAATAATAATAATAATAATAATAATAATAATAATAATAATAATAATAATAATAATATATTTATTAATAATAGTAACCACCACCACTAATACTAATACCAATAATAATAATATCAATAATAATACCAATGATAATATCTTTATTAATAATAGTAACCACCACCACTAATACTAATACCAATAATAATAATAATAATACTAATAATAATAATATCAATAATTATACTAATAATAATTTTAATATTAATAATAACAATACCACTAATACTAATAATAATAATGATATCAATAAAAATAATTTTTTTTTATTAATAATAACAACCAATACCACTACTAATAATACTTATAGTAATAATAATAATAATAATTATTATATCTTTATTAATAATAATAACCACCACCACTAATACCACCACCACCACTACTACCACTAATAATAATATCTTTATTAATAATAATAACCACCACCACTAATACCACCACAGGTAACTCTGAGGCATCAGTAACACACGTTGATGTGCTAGAGTACAAGATCCCACCACTAACATTTGCTGAGCTTGTAATTAAATAAGACTTTTTTGTGATCATGTGTAAGGAAAAATCTCTCTTCCCAACATTTACCTAATGTGACAGAAGTTAAAAAGGAGGATTTATGAAAAGCACCTTTAATAACATCAGATATTTTCTGACATGTTGACGTGGATTTGTTCGCAACATGCTAAATGCAAAATAGACCTAGTTTGAAATGGCTTTTAATAAATTTGACTGAACGTTTTTCTCTGACAGTTAAAAGACTAGACAAGAGGAAATATGTTAGTATTGTAATATCTCAGACTGACTGCATCAATCATAAAAAGAAATAAAGTCTGTGTGACATGCAGTCCCTTCTAGCTAAATTCAGGTAAACATATTTTACGTGGAAGTATGAACAGTGGACAGAGTAGTTTCCATGAGCTAATAATCCTACAGTGGGAAAATTAACACTATTTAAGCTATAACACAGTGACAGAGACATGAGAAGAGATGTGCACTTTATCAAAATCTTCCTGTGTTACTTTACAACACAGAGCTATCAGTTTGTTTCACTACTTATAAGTATGAAGCTGCTATGAACTTCATTCTGCTGATTCCTTTGATTCCTTGATATTAAAAGGGAAAAAAGCTCAAAGCACACTTTAGTTAAGTGTCATAGTCTTTATTGTGAGATCACAAAAAACTTAATGTCACTAGAGACACATTTACATATTTTAGAACTAGCACTCTTTTCTCCCACTCTTAAAGATCAGCAATCAGCTCAACAGTGCTGTGAAAAAGTATTTGCCCCCCAGCTGATTTCTTCTACATTTTCAGCATTTAGCAGGAGCTTTTATCCAAAGCGACTTACACTACTGTGACATTAGACTGTCTAAGCAATTGAGGGTTAAGGGCCTTGCTCAAGGGTCCAACCGTGGCAACCTGGCAGTGGTGGGCCCTAGTCCAGTACCTTAACCACTGTAACAGGATGTAACAGGCTGTAACAGGACCTTAACCGCTAGGCTACAACTGCCCTTCTACTTTGCTAATTTGTCACATTTAAATAATTAAGATCCTCCAACTAATTTTAATATAAGATAAAAGAATGTAGCTTTTAACATATTATTGCATTTATTGAAGGTAACATTTCATTTAACACCTACAGTATATCACCGATGTAAAAAAGATTTTTTTACTCTTAAACCTAGTAACTGGTTGTACCAGTCTTCGCAGTAACAACGTTTGTGATAATTTGCAAGTCCTTGACATCACTATAAATATACTTTGGACCACTCTTGTTTTTGCAGAATTGTTTTAATTCAGCTACATTTTCAAGAATGAACTGCCCATTTAAGGTCTTACCACAGCAACTCAATGGGATTCAAGTCAGGACTTTGACTCAGCCACTCCAAAACCTCAATTGTGTTCCCTTTGAGTCATTCCGAGGTGGACTTATTTGTGTGCTTTGGATCATTGTCACATTGCATAACCTAACTGCGTTTGAGCTTTAGGTCATTTAGGCTTTTCTGTTAGAGATCAGAACTCATGGTTTTATCAATTATGGCAAGCAAAGCAGGTCCATACCATCACACTGCCACCCCCACCACTGACACGATGTTCTCATGGTTGAATGTGGTGTTAGCTTTACCCCAGATGTAACAGGACCCTTGTCTTCCATGAAGTTCTACCTTTGACTCATCAGTCTACGGGATATGGTCCTAAAAGTCTTGAGGGTCATCTAAATGTCTTTGAGCCTTGGTGTTCTTGTTGGTCAGCAGTGGTTTGTGCCTTGCAACTCTCCCATTAATGCCTTTTTTGCCCAGCATCTTTCTTATTGTGGAATCGTGTACATTGACCCTAAGGCCTGCAGTTCTTTACATGTTCATCTGGGTTCTTTCGTGTTTATTTGGTCTGTTATTTCTGGAAAGGTTCACCACTGTTGTTTTTTCCAATTATGGATAATGGATCTCAGGGTGTTAACAATGGCTTTGTAACCCTTTTCGCACTGGTGGATTACAATGACTGGCAGTGGTCACGCCTCAGTGTGGCTAGTAAAATTTTACTATTTTACTATTTACTATTCTCATTTAAAATTGGTTAAGTGATTTACTTAGTGGCTTAGCAGTTGCAGTCTAGCGGTTAAGTGGCTGGACTAGTAACTAAGAGGTTGCTGGTTGAAGCCCTATCACTGCCAGGTTGTCACTGTTGGGCCCTTGAGCGAGGCCCTTAACCCTCAATCGCGTAGACTGTATACTGTCACAGTACTGCAAGTCGCTTTGGATAAAAATGCCAAAAATGTAAATGTAAGCTTAGAGGGAAATATTTTTCCTCATGGAGATAGGTAGGGCTGAATAATTTTTCTCACAATAAATGAAACCATTATTAATAAAACATTTTGTTTACTTTGATTATATGTGTCTAATAAAGTCATTTTATTATGTGAAACATGAAGTGTAACAAATAAAAAATAAAAAGCACTGTAGATATTTCCTCTCACACATGCAATACTTCAGACCATGTTGCCAGATGCAATTTTATCACATTTCTTAGGCACTCTTGCAGCCTTTTGCTTTATGGATTTTAATGATCTTAACTTTGTGCTCATTAATTGTAAACATCCAGCTTATATTATTTACCCATGTTCACCTTTGTTTAGCTGCTTAGTTTGTCCCTACCTGAACTCACAAGAGCTTGGAAAACAGATTATGAAAGTCTTTTACACACTTTTGACATATTATACATTAAAAACACAGCTGAGGGCCGCTCAGGTGGTGCAGCAGTAAAAACACATGCTAGCGCACCAGAGCTGTGATTTCGAATACATCATATCTAATCTCAGCTCTGCCAATGATTGGCCTGTTGTTCATATAGGGGTGGGGTATTAAGTCAGATAGGGACTCCTCGTAACTGATGCACTACCTCTGCTGGCTGATTGATGGTGCCTTCACAGAGGCGGGGAAAGAGTGTGGATCAGGGTGTGTCTCTCCATACACAAGGCTGATTCGCATATATGCACTCGCCTAGTTTGGGTGACAAAAATGCATACGGCTGCTGCCCACGTGTCGAAGGGGGTGTGGGTTAGCTTCGTTCTCCTCAAATCAGAGCGGGGGTCGGCATTAGTGGAGAGAAAGCATGATGCAATCGGGCAATTGGACCTGCTAAAAAGGTGGGAGAAAAAGAGGAGAAAATGCATAAAACAAATTATATAAAACACAGCTTTTTTGCTGAACACACTGAATTTAGATTAAAAGACATGGTTTTCCATTACTACAAGAGGGCAAAATATACATCTAAAGGTGCTACAGCTGATAGCTGTTGTTTATTGTTGTTTTACACAGAAAGTTTTAAAAAGTGCATTAAAATATGTAAAATCCAGCTGTTTCTCTTTTTGGATGTTGTTACAGCGCTTTGAATTAACATTGAACAGAGACTGGCATCATTAAATTTGATGTTAATTTAGAAAACCTCTGTACATTTAAGACAAGGGCAAAATCAATACTGAATGCCCATGAGGTTTGCTTCCTCAGATGGCACTGCAGCAAAAAGTGACATATTTCTATACTGAATATGACCAACTACGATTGGGAATACTTTGGAAAACCATTGTCAGTAAATATGGTTTGTCGCTGCATATATTAGCAACATCCAGAAAGGCCATCTCAGATGGACTCATACAAAGTAAAAACTGGTGCTGTTGTCTGACAAGTCAATTTTTCAAATATTATTTCCAGGCAAAAGAGGAAAGGACCAAAATTCTAATTAATGCTCATGGATACATAAACATTATTGAGTAACATATGCGGACATCTAGACTTCCCTCTTTTTAGACACATCTGTGCTTGTTTTGTTGCTTGTTGCTTTGTTGTTCAGAGTGCAGATGCTAGACTGCCCTGCCTGCTGTCCAGACACATCTTCTATTAAAAATGCACCAGTCATTCCAGGTAAAGAAGCTTCAAACCAGCACAGACTTTATTCTGCTTGGTAAAGACTGATTCAGAATTCTAATAAATCTTTAAAATACAGTACAGTGTAATTTAATGTAATATAATGTTGAATACAATAATCTAGGGAAGGTGGTACGATGGCTCTGTAAGTAGCACTGTCGCCTCACAGCAAGAAGGTCCGGGGTTTGATCCCCAGGCTAGGCGGTCTGGGTCCTTTCTGTGTGGAGTTTGTATGTTCTTCCTGTGTCTGTGTGGGTTTCCTCCGGGAGCTCCGGTTTCCTCCCACAGTCCAAAGACATGCAAGTGAGGTGAATTGGAGATTAAATTGTCCATGACTGTGTTTTGACGTTGAACTTGTTAAACTGATGAATCATGTGTTTTGTTTGTTTGTTTATTAGGATTTTAACGTCATGTTTTACTCTTTGGTTACATTCATGACAGGAAACGGTAGTTACTTGTTACACAAGATTCATCAGTTCACAAGGTTATATTGAACCAGTCATGGACAATTTAGTATCTCCAGTTCACCTCACTTGCATGTCTTTGGACTGTGGGAAGAAACCCACACAGACACGGGGAGAACATGCAAACTTCACACAGAAGGGACCCACCCGGACCGCCCCACCTGAGGATCAAACCCAGGACTTTCTTGCTGTGAGGCGACAGTGCTACCCACTTAGTCACCGTGCTGCCTGAATCATGTGTAACGCGTAACTACCGTTTCTGTCATGAATGTAACCAAAATGTGTAAAACATGTTGTTAAAATCCTAATAAATAAATAAATAAAACAATAATCTAGGACAGTGTGGCATTAACACTACATGCAGCACCACAGCGCTTTCCTGGACATTTAGTAACTTTAAAACTAAAATTATTTAAGTTTATATTTAATGTATGTGCATAAAACTATGATTAGGCTTATATTATAAAGCTAACAGAAAGTAAGTAGGAAAAACAATGTAATTATTTATTAAAATGATGTGAAAGCCAATAAATCCTTTTGTAAAATCCTTTTATAAGAGCCTTTTGTAATTAATAAAATGTTTTAACATTAAATGTTGGATTATTTTCTAAGACCTCCTGGAACTTAAAAGAGAATTAGGAATGTCTTGAGAACTTACTGGGTTGAAACTATTGTAATAATGCTAGCATTATCATCTAAAGTATTTATATGTTTTCAAGAGAAATTAATGCTAATTAACTTAGTTGCTTGAGGCTTTTTGCCTAATGTTACAGCTGCCTTTTCTTTTTCAGCAAATCTGTCTCAGTATACAGTATATGTCAAGTCTTCTTTGAGTAATGGTGAGAATATGATAAAACATCAAGTATAAAATGTAACGAGTCGTATAAATATATTCAGTGCTACTCCAGTAGTGTCATTTTATTGGCCTGTAGTCCAGCCATAGAAGCTTGTTTGTTTGTTTATTAGGATTTTAACGTCATGTTTTACACTTTGGTTACATTTATGACAGGAACAGTAGTTCAGGTTACACATGATTCATCAGTTTAAGTTCATTGTCAAACACTGTCAGAGGCAATTTCTTACTGTGGGAGGAAACCCACACAGACACAGAGAGAACACGCTAACTCCACCTGGGAGTCCGGGAGAACCCAGGATCCTCTTGCGACAGTGCTACCCACCAAGCCACCATGCTGCCCTGCCTTTTTTTTTTCAATCATATTAAAAGTAATTTCAGCCTATTTAACTTCATAATGATTGCAATAATGTACTCTGTTGTGGCTTCATGAAATGTAAAGTGGGGAGTAAAAAAATGCATTTATTACAACATTTATTTTTGTAATTTGTAAAAGTATTTTAATTTGAAGTACATTTTACTCCCACTTAGGGGTAAATGTATCATTTTATTTATTTCATTAGGATTTTAACATCATGTTTTACACATTTTGGTTATATTCATGACAGGACAGGTAGTTACTGGTTAATTTCAATGTCAAACACAGTCACATACAATTTTGTGTCTTCAATTCACCTTACTTGCATGTCTTTGTACTGTGGGAGGAAGCCGGAGCTCCGGGAGGAAACCCACGCAGACACGGGGAGAACATGCAAACTCCACACAGAAAGGACCCAGACCGCTCCACCTGGAAATTGAAGTCAGAATGTTCTTGCTGTGAGGTGACAGTGCTACCCACCGAGCCACTGTGTTGCCCAGGTAAATGTTTAAAATGTAGAAATTGTATTATTGTTTATATTTTCATTTGTGTTTAAAATCAGTGATAATGAGTTTTATATAATATAACTGCATATTATATATAACACTGTAAGCATAAAGTATTCAAGAAGCATGCCCGGTGATGGACTGGCAAACTATCTATGAATCAGACCCACTGCAACCCTGAGCAGGATAAAGAGGTGGAAAAACAGACAAACACTAAATAAATGAATTTTTACACATGACAGAGTCCCAGTTTACTACAGGACAGCACACACTCACACTTTCTTGATTTGGGGCAGCCAATTCACTTATCTGTTACTTTTGAGAGATGGGATAAAACCGGACTACCTGAATGAAACCCACATGGTCTCAGAAAGAATCTAAAAAAAACAGCAACAAAAATTACAAACAAGGATCAAACTCAGGACCCAAGTTGCTGTGCAGTATCCACCTACCAACTGTCTCACAGTGCTAAATACATATTAAAAAATACTCTGATTCTGTTACTGTGCAATCTTGAGCACCCCCTCTGTTTCCCTTTCCTTCTCTCAACTGAGAGATCGGGCAGCTCCATATCTGACTTATGACTGGGAAATGATTTGAAGAGTGACAATCTACTGTCAACAGTGCTTTCCAAACTACATCGTACTGCCCCACATGGTTGCACTGCACTGAGCATGCCTCACATTTGTTACACCCAGGAAAACTCTGTCTAACAACTCAGGTTGTGTCTAAGCCTGCCGAACTCCACACCCTACGCGCCCCTTCCTCGGCCCTGTATATGACCAGAAGCTCCCTAGTGAAGCGAGAACGGCATATTTTAAATCCGGGTCTGATGAGAGCATGGAGCGTGCAATATGTTTTTCATGATCCTTGTGAATAGGCAATGTGAGACGGGTGAGTAGAGTCGGCAGCCTCGAGCTGAAGCGCCGACACTCGGGCAGCCTCACACAGAGCCACTGAGTGAGAACGGGTTCAGACAAGGGGAACAGGACATCCTCGTGCTAGCGATTATCCAATGCATTTCCACTGTGTTCCATTAAGGTTAAACAAGCATGGGAAGACGCACACACATTCGCACACTTCCTTTAGAAACTGAGCCTGTCCGAGGGCCTGACTGGGCTGTCCTGTGCATTGTGTCTGCATGAGGCTAAGATAATGGCATCTGTCGCTGCTGCTTTAGTCACAGTGGCTCGTGCGCTGCCCATTAGCTTACTGTTGGCTGGCTGCCCTGGCCTGACACGCTCCGATGGCCCCCTGCAAAATTCAGGGGACTGCTGCCATTCTCTCCCTCCCCTCACTTGTCCCTCACTCATTCTCACTCTTTCATTCTTCTGTTTATTTCTATCTTCTATTCTTTCTTTTCTTGTTTTGCATTTTACCTTCTTGCTCTCACACAAACAGGATGAATTTTGTTTGGGTCAAAAACTGACCCAGTGTTTGACCACTGCTGGTTCAGTCTAAACCATGACTGGGGATGCCCAGTATTCCACTGTGAATAATAAAAAATAGCTTCTTAAGCAAATAGTACCTGATTTTATTACAGAGATAATACATTGTAAAGAGCTTTCATAGTTTATAGAATAATAAATCAACACTTGAATGGAAAAGCTATGGCACCATAGCAAACACGTTCATTATTTCATGTCTGTCAGTCTAACTGGTTAGACAATCAGCAAAATTTCACTAAACCACAGGTAACTGTCCCGCTCTAAAGGTGAGCTACACAAGCATTCACAAAATAATCTTAGACTAACTATAAGAAAGGTAAGAACAAAAGCCAGCACCTTTTCAAATAGAGTTACAGAATGACTTAAAAGCTGCAGCAACCATAGTACCAAAAGAATGAACTGCACCACTATTAAATCTGTTCCTATACTCCACACAATCCATGCACTTTGGTCAGAGAAATATAATTAATCTGACATAATTGGTGAAAGAAGGGTTAAATCTAAATAAAGAGTCCATCCCAGTCAACAAGGTAATGTCAATTGAATGGCTAATTTTCTCATATACAATATATACTGTATATATATATAGTTAAAAAATTAGAGGTCTACAAAGCTGAAAACAATTTCCTATTCGAACCAAGCTGAACCAAAATATCTAACCACAATGCTGCATTTTTACTGTGCCATCGGCCGCAGTGCTGTCGGCCGGCTGGGTGTCTACACAGACATTACTAGCTATGTCTGAGGGTTAATGGTCAAAGCCCAGTGGTTCCCAGTGGAACTCTGCCCATCACAACTCTGACAAGGATGAAGCAGTTAATAAAAAAGTCAACAGAAAAAAACTTGCACAGTCTGCTTGTAAATACTAATTCCCAAAATTACACATATGTATATCAATATAGGGGTATTATTTCACAATTGCCTATTTTTTTTAAAAATGTATGGGAGGAAAAAAAAATAGATTCAACTAAATCAATTAAATCACAGTGTCTGTATTATACAGAGAAAAACAGTATTTAAATCAACTTCCAAGATCAACATAGTGGCATAAACTAATCATGGTTGGTCCTAATTTCTCAGGAATAACGCGGTCTTAGAAATGTCCAACTGCCCCCTTTTATACAGACACAACTGTCATTAGTCCAATGTTTATTTAAATGCTCTAGCATTTTACATCCCTTTCTAAAGTTAAACATCGTCAAATGTCTGTTCCTCTTTAAGTATGTGAACATTTGCATTTAAAAATAAGCACAAGGCAGAAACAACACTCATGTTTTAGGAAGGTGAGAGAAAACCAACAGTAAAATAGCTACAGTATAAAATTATTCCAAAATGTCATGTACATATTTGCAATAATGCACAGTAACACTGTTTATTGTACCTTTAACATAAAAGACGAAAAGGTTAAATGAGGATAAATGCCATTTTAAAACCTCTGTAACTACAATTAATAGATAAATAATATCTATATAAAAAGCAGTTTTTCAGGCTATAATTTTAACAGGCTTTAATGTTCTTTCATGTTCTTAGATTGTTGTCTATTTGTACTAGAGTAAGGATGTATTTTCTGAGGAAGAAGCACTTCTGTACATTGTTCTGGATAAGAGTGACTACTAAATTCTGGAAATGTAAATGTAATACTTTTCTTTACATATATACAATATACATAATTCTTTCATAAATGTTTAATCTCTGTTATTGTTTAAAATCAAATTAATAATAAAAATAAAAAGAATATTTTAACACTATAAATTCATTTAGAATTTTACCAACACATTTGTCATATGCAATATTGATTTTATAAAAGGTTTAGTAGATTAAAGATTTTTTAAGTTAAATAAATAAATCACTTTTATACTGTAAAACAGTCATTAGTAAATTAACATGAACACTTCTTTCAATTAGATTCATGGTCAGGCTGCTATATATATTATATATACTGTAGCTATTATGTTATATTGTTTCCTTTTTTATTGATTAATTTCATTATTTGCCTTTTACACATATACACTGTGGATGATGGTGTGGAACTTATAATCAATTACTAAATAAAAATAACATTTAACTTGTGCCATTTACTTTTACCTACGTAAAACATAGTTTAACCAGTTTAGCTGAAAACTTTGGGAGAATAAATCAGTAGTCAGTACTGTACTGTAATAACGCAACAGACTTAAAACTGTATTGTGATATGATTTATTAATGTACAAATAATGAATCCTGATTTTCTAGCTATATCATCCAAATTTCCTTTTTTGAGTTATACAACAAGCCAAAACTCACACGGGTCATAAATAAAATGTTAGAAATCCAACACTTGCAAAATATTACCTAATACACTATTCCAGTCCGGCTATGTCAATTCATTGTGTTATCTAAACCCAGGAATCAGCATCTTCATAAGAAAGTGATCAAAGACCATCCCTCATCCAGCCTCATGCTCCCATTTATAATACTACAGTAAACAGTTGCATATTAGAAAACATCTCTCTCTGACAAAACTAAGAGGCACTGGATATTTCCACTTATTAGCTATTGGTCATTAGTGGGTGTGAGTGGAGGGGATGGGAAGTGTGGCGTCAGTTTTGATAAAGCAAGGCAATTTCAAGGGCTGCTATTCAGCCAAATTACAGTTGTACATCATGCTGCTCTCGCCTTCCTCCCCCTTGTACAACTGTGTGATGTTAACATTTCATTTGCATGTCTGCCACCAAACACATGGGCTAGATACAGAAAGCAAGGCTGAACACAAACTGATCAGGGGCAAATCATGAGCACTGGCTCCATCTAGTGTGTAACAGATACCACATCAGCTAAATTGTAGCACACAGGCTAATTTCTGTGTTTTATTTGCTAATTCACATTATTTTTCAGAACCCAATTACAATTATGCCTGTGTATATTAAATTTAATTTATTTCATTGAAGTTTCAAGCACATTTAACAGTAAAGATGCTTTAAACATACTGAAATGTACAGTTCTGCTAATTCTGTTTGCTTTAAAACATTGTGATGCAGTTGTAAGGAAAATGTGTAACTAATTTGTAGGAATTCTTTAATTGTGAAAAGAGAAAAGTATTAGACCCTTTGCTGTGGCACTTCAAACTGTGGTCCACCTGTTAATATTTGGGCCTATAAGGGGCCACTGCATTATCAGGACAAAAAACAAGCCATGAGGTTCAAGGTCCTGTCTGTGAATCTCCGCTATTAAGCTGGCAAAGGCATAGATCAGCGCAAGGATGTAAAACAATACTCTATATGGGCACTGGTACGTAAAAAGGCCACAAGCACTAAAATGCTCCATACATCCTGTGCAGAGATGGAAGAACCAGCTGGACAGACAACCATCTCGGTAGCACTCCCAAATCAGGGCCAAATTTTTATGTCAAAATGACAGGATGGAAGAGTCTTTTGAGCTTGGCCAAAAAAATGCATATCGCCTAGCTAATATCATCCGTGGTAAAACATAGTGATGGCAGCATCGTGCTGTTGGGGGGGGGGGGGGGTGAACTTCTCAGAGGCAAGGACAAGAAGACTGTAAGAACTGAGGTATAGGTGGACTCAACCAAGTACAGAAACCTCATTTAGATTTACACTTTACATTTAGGCAAAGCAATGACCCAGAACCTAAAAGACAAAATAACACAGGGGGGGATAAACCCTATTAAACATCTGTGACAAGACCTGATAGCAGTTCACAGATGCTTGACATCCAATCTGATGGAGTTTCTAAAGATCGGCCATTAAAAATAGGATAAATAGCCCAAATCTAGGAGATAGAAGAATCTCGACAGCATAATGAGTCTTCTACAAAGTATTGAACTAAAATACTGAAAGAACTGAAAGTACTTCTGTGAATAAAATATCAGTTTTTGATTTTTAATTTTAGATTAAAATTAGATTTAACTTATTAGGTGTAGATGGATAAAATCAGTAATTATATCCATACAAAATCAAATCCACAACACAACAAAATGCACAAAAAAAAAGGTCCACCAATTATTTATAAATCTATTGTGAATATAACTGGGGGATATGACAAAATATACATTTGACGTCCACATGTATGTGTGTAAAAGAGCAGTAATGATACCAGAGTTTCAGCAAGACCATTCATCTCAAACCGATGTGTTTGGATTCTACATTGTCCTAACAATACACTGGCTCAAATAAACACCCCTACCTAATAAAGAGCATTAACATACTGTGTAAATATTCACACTGAGATCAATTCATAGCCCACACACCATGTCAGCAATGAGCATAGTGTGACACAGGATAATACAGAATTATAAGCTATTTCTATACATAACTGCATATCATTTTATTTAAACGCTTTCATGTTCATGGTTTAGTAAGAAATTAGTCATTCTAAGATAAACAATACTGCTGACAGGCGAGACAATGAGCAGTGAACAGCACGCTACTCCAGGGCAGCAGGAAGCCATTTAGAGGATCTATTGCTGAATATTTACCAGAAATTAGTAGCTTAATGAAGTGGATAAAATTCTGTCACTGTTTTATTGCATGTAAATTGTGTGGAAGTGGATTTTAACTGCCTAGCCTACTTTTCATAATGACTCATGACAATAGCTGCAAGGCTTATTGGCTTCTCCAGCATCTTACGGTCTAAATGCCAGACTCGCATTAAAACATGTAAACTCTTGTTACACAATGCAGAGTAAAGTTGTGTAAATTCACCATCTTATTATGGTTGTTATTAATTGGAGAAAGCCAATTTACAAGCACTACCTAAAAGGGTCATTGCACTGTTGAACCAGCTGAGATTGAATTATAGTTATTACAAAGAAATAAGAGCTCCATGTACCACACTTTTAGTTAAAGTTAAAATTTCTAAAATGTTTATCCCATTACTATATTAGCTGACTTGTTAAAATCAACAGTTTCATCAGCTCAATAACTAAACATTTTATTTATTAATTAATAAATTCTATTATCTTCTGTAACTACACACACAAAAGCAAAAAGCAGGATTACACCCTGTAAGGACCTAACACACTCATTAATTCATCCATACACACATATACTGTAAATACACCTACATGCATGTATTTGAAATTATGGCACTGATACATTTCTACAAACCACTCTAACCCAGTTATGGTTTCAGTGGATCCAGTACCATTGATGTGCGAATCAAAGCCTGGACCAGGATTTGTGTTGCTGTGTGGAACCCAGTTCACTGTCCAATAACATGTAACAGGTGGACTGGTCATTTTATATTTCCTCATTGTCCTGCTAAAATAGACATGGAGTATATGGGAAACGACATTGTCTTGACGGCAGCATACCAAAAAAAAAAACTCCGCATTAATGGTACCTTTTTTCTGGTGATGGTCTTTTTCATCTTTGGCACATAGAAAATGATGTTCGTTTTTCCCAAAGACAAGTTGGAACATGCATCTGGCCAATAACAGGTTACCTCTGTCTTTTGGTCCATCTCAGATGACTAAGGGCCCTGAGATCTTATCGGCATTTCTGTGCAAATAACACATTGATTCTTCTTTGCATAAAAGTTAAATGACAATAATTTTCCAAGGTAATCGCGAGCCTAAGTGGCTGAGTCCATAACAGTAGCATAACGGTTTTTCAAACAATACCGCCTGAGGGTTCAGTGGTCACACATTTAGCAGCAGTTTTTACCCTTGGTCTTTATGAACAGCTGACTCCCTGATTCTTTTAATGATATTATGAACAGCAGTTGGTTAAAGACAGGATTTCTTTTGTGATCTTGTGTTGAGAAACAAGACTGACAATGCTCTCACCAGTTTTCCCACTTTTGCTCAAAATGATGACACAGCTCATCCTTGCTTACAAATACTAAACCTTTGGTGGATAACTGTTTTTATACAACAGTAGGCAAATAAATTCTGCCATTCATCCCAAAGGTGACTTGGATGTAGTATTTTATTAACTGATTAGATACTTACTTTTGGTGCTTTACCCATGGCAATCAGTAGTCACCATCATAGAGATTATTATGAATAAGGATTAGTTACTGGATAACTGTACTGTGCTGTTCACCTTGCAACTCTGTCATGGATACAATTTCTGCCCAGTATCTTCTATCAGAACCATAAATGCTGACCTTTCCTAAAGCAAAAGCTTGTGATTTCATAAATGTTTGTCTAGGTACTTTTGTGTCATTTATGGGCAAAAAACAGCTATTTCTTGAAGGATTTCACCCTGTTCCAAGTAGGATTTTTTTGTATTCATTTTGTTAGTTTTGCTACTTAGACATAGTGGCTCTCACTGGGGTTCACTAGACTTCCAGAGCCCGGGAAATAGAACTTTTTACAGACCTATATTTTTATTTATTATTTATTTATATATTTATTTTTAGCTTAAAATATTCTATTTCTTTAAAAAAAATAATGATTTTAATTGGTATTTTAATATATTTTTAATAAATTTTGATTAATCACTGAAAAGAATTATAAAGAATGAAGAAAAATGAAAAACATGCAAAAATATAATAAATCAGAATGAAAGGTACTACTCAGATCACAGTATGAAGGGGAAAAGATTTGGTTTAGAACTCTTCCCTGAAGTAAGATTAACCATAAGTAATAATAATATACCTGAAGTGTCCATACAATTGCTAAAACAATCTGTGTAAGAGAATGATTTGGAACTAGACTTGGAATAACCCTACAGATGGATACTGGAATCTTTAAATTCTTGTGTATGTCTTTTTACTAAAGGTCCATTCAGTAGTATTAAGAGATGTAAACGATACAAACCAAAGGATCTATCTGGAGGAGACTGAGAAGTAGCTGCAGTCAAACAGACACTGTTAGAATAACTTGTGTTTTATTTAATTTGAATGATAACATTTTTGCAGAACAGAATACAGCTATAATCACATATGCAGTCTGAGAAGGAAAGCAAGAATTACAAGAGGGTTAGAGAAACTGACGGATTTGGTTGGTTCTTCTTTGATCGTATTAATATTGAATTAGTGCACATTTCCCTACATGCGTGGAATAAGTGTGATGTCGGGTACAATGTGGAATTCTATGATTATGTGTAATTAGTATTATGATTGATCTTCCGTATCAAACAAAATACTGATAATTCCGTGAAGAGAGTGAAAGTGAACATGAAACTGAGAGCACATAGCGGTACCACATCACCAATCGTCTTGGAAACATCATGTGCTGAAGTGTGGTCGGTGAAAGCAAGCAATTAACAGAAGTGAGAACAATGAAAGTGCCCTACCACGTATCTGCACAGTTGTTTTCCAGTTGTGTAACATTAAGTGTGAGTAGGGCTGCACAGTTAATCGATCGATATCTAAATTGTAGATCCGATTTGAATTAATTGCAAAAGACAGTGATTAATTAGTCTGATGCATTACGATCAGACTTGGTTATGAACAGCATTACACATTACACGAGTGTTCGGTAAACGTTCTCAATAAAATCGTGAGGATTTCTGTGAAACACAATGTGACATTATTGACGTTTATTTTCAATTAAATATTAATCACTTTTTTCTTTGCGACTGTGCAGCCCTGTGTGAGGCCACGACATCTTTTTTGAGCCCGAGCAGACAAAACAGAAACGCACATTCGTAAACAGTCCCACAGACATACGCAAACATACAATCCAAGCATTTCACCTTAATCACACACATTCAAGCTACACAATATAATTAAATCCCTTTTCACACTCCTCAGAAATGCTTTAAAAACGCCACAGCGAAGGAAACAGGATTAGGTCAATGTCGTAAGCAGGTACCCCAAGTCTCCTCAGTATAATGCACACACACTGCACCTAGTTTCTCGACAGATTTCCAAGTCACATCACGGTCACCCAATTTCCACTATATCTGAGGATTAAACCTGGGGTGCACTGCATGGTCACCTTGCAACCCTGCAGCAGATAAGTATTATGTGTTTTTAGCTTCTCTTGGCTCTCAGGGTGAGGCTTGGTACAGACAGGGCCGCAATGTCTCTTTGCCCTTACTGATTCGGACCCAGGATTATTATTTGAAACAGTTTATGCCACTTGAAAACACAAAGACAGCCGTTAACCCTGGCTGGCGCCTTTCCCCTTCCATCTTCTATCTTAGCCGTGTTCGGCCGAGTTTTCTTTCAGTTGCTTTAGAGTCCTTTGCTCTGATTATAAGGCATTTGGGGGCACAGAAAATGGTTGGCATGTTAGTATGCCTCCCATTTATAGTCTTTCTGTCTTTACCCCCGACTCCCACTTTCTCTCGAATCTGTTCCCCCTCTCCACTGGACATTTCCTACACAGTGCTCCTTGGGGTGCCGTTCATTGCCACTGTCTTCATTAAGCAGGGCGTTCCGACTGCCTGGGCACCCATCCTCGGTGTGGACAGGCCGACCTCGAACACCTCATGAATCGCTTTCCGGAAGCAGTGGAAATTGTAGTCTATTAAGCCTACAATTTAAAGAGAGAAATGGTAAATATCGTTACACAAACTCAATCAAGATAACCTGCAAACAGTTAAAATCAGAAGTTGAAAGAGACGTGTACTGTATATGTCATAGAGGTCTTTTTTGCATGAAATCTTCTAGAACTGTGAGAATATAAAGCCTACTACACTGTGGACAGCATAATCTTTGTTTGGTGTATTATATTATAAGCTTCATTTAGTTTGGGTTTTCTCCCAACCTTGGCAAGAGACCACAGTTCCATGTGCCTTTGTACTGGTGGCAGTAAATAATCCTAATTACTTAAAAGGAATTAGGTGGACATGCAGCAAAGTTCAATGACATTACATAACTTTATGCACCACTGAAGAAATAAGCTGCTGTTGATGTACACACAGTTCCCTCCACAGTTATTGGTATTGATGCTAATTCACTTTGGAAAAAAATAAGACAAATTCAACCGTTAACTCCTTTTACAAACTCTCTTTGCCAATACAACAGCACTAAGTCATCTTCTATAACATCCTATAGATGAAGAGTAGGACATTTGAGACCATTTCTTCTTTACAGAATCTCTCCACATCATCCAGGGTCCTAGCTGACCCCACTATAGGGTCCAGATCGGTGTACTGAGATGGTCATGGCAGAGGCTTGACTTTGTGTTTAGTAAGCCATTTCTGTCTTTATTTGGATATACCTTCGTAATATTGTGTTGGTCCCCCTTTTGCTGCCAAAACAGCCCTGACCCGTCGAGGCATGGAGTCTGACACCTTTCTATCAGAACCAGCATTAACTTCTCATGACTGTCACCGGTTTACCACTGTTCCTTCCTTGAACCACTTTTGATAGATACTGACCACTGCAAACCGGGAAGCTGCAGTTTTGGAGATGCTCTGACCCAGTTGTCTAGCCATCACAATTTGGTCCTTGTCAAACTTACGCTTGCCCATTTTTCCTGCTTCTAACACATCAACTTTGAGGATAAAATGTTCACTTGCTGCCTAATATATCCCACCCACTAACAGGTGCCGTGATGAAGAGATAAACAGTGTTATTCACTTCACCTGTCAATGGTCATAGTGGGGTGAGCTAGGACCCAGGCCACCCAAAGAGGATGGGGGTCCCTGCTGAGTCTGGTTCCTCTCAAGGTTTCTTCCCGTAATTTTAAGGGAGTTTTTCATTGCCACTGTTGCCCTCGGCTTGCTCAATAGGGGTTTTTTGTCTGTTGGTCCTGGATTCTGTAAAGTTGCTTTGAGACAATGTTCATTGTAAAAAGCGCTATATAAATAAATTTGACTTGAGCCTTATCGGTGTATGTTTTAGATCACTGACATGATGAAAGTTCCAGTGACCCGTTTTTAGTTTCCTGAGAGAGGCAGACATTCTATTTATTTTTTACTACTACTAAATGACCCTAGTGATAATCCAATTCATCTTGTTAACATTCTACTTACATTTACTTCATACACTAAAAGTAAGGAAAGTGTGCAATAAGACAGAGCTTTCGTAAGACTGTTCCATCCCATGACTGAAGTCTGACAACGGAAACACTTAATATCACTGGGGAACTAAAATAAATGGTACATATAAAGAAGAAAATGTGATAACCTTTACGCTCAAAGCTCTCCTCTCTGAGTATACAGACAAGGGCGAGAAACTTTGTAACTTCTTTCAGGTAGAGCACAGTGGTGTTATTGAGTTTAATGATGGCCATCGACTCCTTATCATACGCGCTACCACTGCCATCTTCCTTTAATCTGTATAAAATAGAAAAAAAACAAGACTTATTGGACATCAGTACCAGACATCCACTACAAAGTATACAGTTTAAGTCAAAGGTTTATGAACACTTGTAAGGCACATGTTTAGCAAGCTTGGGATTTCATGAGTCAACAGAGCAACATCGTCATAGGCAAAAAATGGTCTACACAAACATCTGCAGCTATAATAAACTTCCTTGTAATGGCAGTCTGGGATTACATTTGACTGCCTTGACAAAGTTTCTTTCAACATGAAGTGACAGTTTGGGTTTTGTTCAGAAACTTGGCAATAAGACCACTGTTCCATGTACTATGTGTGTACAGACAGTTGTTTGTACAGATGATCTTGGGACCTAAAACTGTTAAGTAATTACACTTGTGAAAATGTACTCTGTACAGATTTTTCTAAGCTTAATACTGATTCTCAGTCTAACTAGTATAGTGAAACTATTTAAAAAGGCACAAAGACATCACCAGCTGTCAATCAAAATCAAATGAGAAGGACATGTCACAAATGTAAATGACATAAGAACTTTTAAAGACATTTTTGGACAAATTTGCTCATATTTTCATAAATGCAACAATAACCTAGTGGGTTTTTGTTTTCAAAAATTCTAAATCGTAGGGTTTTTTGGACAAATGTGTTCCAGTCATTTAGTTACAGTAAAAGAACAGTTGTAGAACGCAACACTGCCATGTGTAGATTTATTTATTTAACTTTTGACTTTAATTGGAGTTACAGTACAATAAAGTAAATTGAAATAAATGCAGAAAATAAGGAAAAAAAGAGTAAAAATGTAGCAAATAAAATATAGAATTTGTGGATTTAGTGTTATCATACACCGAAAGCTGAAGTGAGTGTGGTCTTACCCATAAATACATGAGACGTCAATTACTACATCAATCATGTCACAGCACAGCTCATAGGACTGCATGTCCACCGGCGAACTGTCTGTTGCTATGTAGATCTTACTGACCACGTCAAACAGGAAAGCCTTCTCTATCCCTGAATTCTGTCAGCAGAGGAAATTAAAGGTGGAAAGACTTAATCACAGAATGCAGAACAATGCTTGATTCAAAAGATGAGATGCTTTAGACATAAAATCAGTGCAACCTACAGAAATAAATATGTTGAGCAGGTTCTCCAGAGTGGGCAGCTGTGGGATTAGCTTTTGAACCACTTTACTGAATGCCTCGAATATAGAGTGGTCGTAGATGCTCGTCAAGTAGAAGCTGGTTATGAGGGGGTAGGGTGGTTGAGGGCGGGATGGGTTGGAGGAAAAAGAGAGGAAAAAAAAGATTGAGAATTACACAAAATACAAAACTTAACACTTATTTAAACAAATATGATTATAACATCTGTAGCTGCAATTAAAAACAGAGTAAAACTCATACAGGTAATACAAAAAATCAGTCAGGGCTGTAACAAAACATTTGTTAAGTTGTGCAGTAACACACATCGGACGGCAATCAACAGCAATCTACGCCAACCCGTCCACCAGACATAGCCAGTTATGTAGATAACTGTTGGGGGAGTTCAAACCCTGGATCCTAGCAGAAGTGGGCTAGCGTGATTTCAATAATTTATCAATAATTTAAATAAGCTAGATGAGGTACAGGCTCACAGGCACATGTCTGCGAAGCAAAAGTATGATGATCACCAGGTGACATTTTTATTTAATCAAGGCTTACCATGAGAAACTGCTAATACCATTGCCAAAGTAAAACATTTGGTTCAAGATCTCAAGAAGTCCAGTCAAGTGCTGAATCGAAAGTGAGCAGATACTGACTGATTACTAGTCCAGTGCCTTAACAACAGAGCAACCACTGCCCTGGTTTTGAGTTGTAAATCATGTAAGTCATGTAAATGGCAGCTGGTGTGAAATATTTCAGGTCTAAGTAACTATTTAACAAAGGTTGCCAGTTCAAGCTCTACCAATGCAAAGTTGCCACTATTGGGCTACTAGCAAAGCCCTTAACCCTCAATTTCTCAATTTGTATTGCGTCATAGTTATAAGTCAGTTTGGATAAAAAATGCCACAAATGTAAATGTATATCTTATGTTAGTGACACAACTGTATTTTATTCAAACTAATATACACTTTTTATTTTCATCCAACACTTTATCCTGGTTAGGGTCATGGCAGGCCCAGTTCCACCAGAAACATTGGGTGCAACATTCTGTACAGGGTAACAATCCATCACAACAAATCATTCCTCTCAAACATAGCCAACCATGTCTGTGTAGACGCTTGGCTGGCCGAGAGCATCACTGAGATTCTAACCCTTATCTCAGCGGCGCTGGGCATGGCGTAATAGACCGCTGTTCCACCCCAGAGCCTCTAACATAGACTTTCTTTGAATTGTCTATTTTTATGACACATAAGGACAAACTTTTAAAATGCAATAATGTGAACTCTAAGCAGCGTCACACGGACCAGTCGGTTCATTTGAATACAGCAACACAGAACAATCTTGGACCTGTGCAACTTTCACCCGATTAAAGCTTCAGGGCAATGTGGCACCGCTGATCCGAGTATGCGAGACTAGAACACGTGGACCTAAGTCCTTGTCACTCATGTTGCTGAGCTGCCCTTACACAGTGATGCTAATCCAAAATGAGCTCCTTGTTATACTTGTGTAAACTAATCACGTGATAAATATTTTCATCTGTGTAAGGTCTTCTTGACACAGCAAGATGCAAAAGCAGCTAATTTAATACATTGTTTAACAGATTGAATATTTGCTCTTTATTTCCAAATTCTATTGCAAATAAAATTGAAAGGCATTATTGGTATTTTCCTATCGGTCTGTGTGACATTATTCTGAGTGTCTCTGATAAGATGTAAATGACAGAATGAAAAATATTTGCAAGACATTTCTTATTTTCACCATTGAGCAAAAAGATCCCCTCCGACCCAATGAAAATGGTAAATTCTATTGTAATAGACTATTTATGCAACAGCTGAACTGTTTAGCATGTATTACATTTTTTATAAATTTAATATTGCAGAAGTTTGTATCACAGGGCAAGTGCATGCTGGCGAGTCGGTGATGAAACAGCGGCGGTAATGCGGTTTGTGAAAAGATTTGATATGTTTAGTATTTCACAAGCTTGCACTTGTCACAACTCACAGAAAGACAAATGCACTACCAAAAATACAACACTGAACCTCACGCAACCTTCCTCGCGAGTTCCGCTGAAATTTTCTTTCGCCTGCGTTCCAGCCAAAAAGAAAAGAGCTTACCTAAGATGCAATTTCTCCAAGCTGGCATCAGCCAGGTCATCATTAGCTCTCTGGTGGATATCCCTCTGTGTCTCAATCTTATGGTCGTCAGACAGGCCGTCAACTTTATGGATGAACACTTCAAAGTTGATTTCGGGGTTTACGCGATAGGCCCGTGATACCGTTAAGTGGAGTCTGCCAAGAGCCTCCACGTAGTCGTCCTGTGAGGGTGAAACCAGATATGAAACGAGACTATTAGCCCTCATTCACGGTTTGATTTATGAGAGCACAAAAATGTAGATAGAACTGGGTGATAATCCAGAATATATTGAAACAGATTCAACGTATTTTCCTCCTGTATGACATTGTCAGGAAAAGGCGATAGAGAACTTTTTTACATTATGAAATTTTAAAATCACGGTTCAATAAAATTTTTAGTGCTACTTTTCATAAACAGCAGTAAAGTTTCAGTATTTGAACTCTGGGCCAAATACTTTGGGCAACTTACTGTTTTTGCTGTTTGGGCAACTTGCCTGCTTTCTTCACCAATTAGTATTTAAATATCTAAACAGAAAATATTTCAAAGCATTTATCTAATTCATTTTCATCAACTGGCTAATCTTGGTCAGGGTTGCAGCAGGCCCGGTTCCATCGGGATACACAAGACACAAGGCAGAAATACTCCGGACCGGGCACTAATCCATTGCAGGCCCGGTTCCATCGGGATACACAAGGCACAAGGCAGAAATACTCCGGACCGGGCACTAATCCTTTGCAGGGCTTCGGCTATAACCCCTCAATCATGTCTATGTAGACGCCCGACCAGCCAATATCACCACCGAGATTCAAACCCTGATGTTAGTAGTGGTGGGCTAGCATTAGACTGTTGTGCAGATTTATGAGCATTAAAAATATAGACTTACTAGCCATTTTATAAGGAACACCTTTCTAATCCTTGGTAATACTCCCACTTCTCCCAGAAGTACTTTACTACCTTTGTGGTATGGATCCCAAAGGATATCAAAATGATATTAAAATATTTATCTGAGTCTTTGTTCCATGTCAATGTCGGCATGATTGTATCACGTTACTGGCGCAGATTTGACAGCGGCACATCCAGGCGCCAAATGCCTTTGTTCCACCACATCCAAAAGGTGCTGTGTGGTATTTGGATCTAGTGACTGCGAGGACCACTGAAAGCCATAAAAACTTTCATGAAATCAGTTTGTAATTACTTTATCATGCTGCATGCAGCCATTATAAGATATATATTAAATTGTAACACTAATTACTAAGTTACAGTAACAAGGCTACAGCGCTCAAGTAGATTTATGCAATAGTTTAGTTACATTCCAATGTTTTGTTGATTTCTTTTAAGGAAAAAAGCCAAACATTCACTACATGAAACAAAATTACTATGTACTAATTACTGAAAACAGATTTTGAGTTGGACTGGCTATTTTACCCAACCAAATTAAAATAAATGGATAGTGCTAGTGGTATTTCCAAGTAACTGGAATAAATGACAAAAAATAACTATTTACCATACCAAGATTTAAAAGGAAGAAGGCAAAGCAAACAGTGAGGGTTAGGTGGCTTCCATCCTTACAATTTCAAAGACGGTGATTCATAAAATCAAGGTCAACAGAGTCAAGCAAAGTCAACAAGGTCAAGCAGCAAAAGCAAAGTTGTTCCCCAACTCTGAGAATTGATATTTCCAGCAGGAAAGAGATCGATGCCACACAACCAGATCAATCAAGGTGTGGCTAGAGGACTACCAGATGAAGATCCTGTCTTTTTCCAAACCTGAACTCCACTGAAAACCTCTGTAATGTGATACAGACTGGCAGAGGGTGGAAACAACTCTCCACTGACAGGGCTGACCAGCGACTCATGTGAATATTACACAACAATCGTAGGATGACAGTGACCCACAGAAAAAATGGCAAACGTCAGCTGTGGTAAAGTGCATGGCAAGGATGGTTAGAAACTGACTCCAAATGGCAGCAAAATTGTGCAAACCTAGGCCTAAACCTCAGCTTTATAAATGGGAAACGAAGACAAGTCTCAGGTTTAAAAAGACCAGAAGGATTAGATTGTAGAGGACCAGGTCATCATCTTCAATGTGTCCAGTTTTTAGCTTGGCCCATTCTATAGGTTGAATGGACACCTGGAGAGGCCTACAAGCCACAATGTCTCACTCCTACTACAGTAGACCCTTGGGTTACAAACGGTTTACCATACGAACAAATTTTGGATTACGAACCGAAATTCGCGAAACACGTGACGTCACGAACAAGTTGACGCCAACCGTCTCTCTCTTTATATACAGTATATATATATATATATATATATATATACAGTGTATCACAAAAGTGAGTACACCCCTCACATTTCTGCAAATATTTCATTATATCTTTTCATGGGACAACACTATAGACATGAAACTTGGATATAACTTAGAGTAGTCAGTGTACAGCTTGTATAGCAGTGTAGATTTACTGTCTTCTGAAAATAACTCAACACACAGCCATTAATGTCTAAATAGCTGGCAACATAAGTGAGTACACCCCACAGTGAACATGTCTAAATTGTGTCCAAATTGTGCCCAAATGTGTCGTTGTCCCTCCCTGGTGTCATGTGTCAAGGTCCCAGGTGTAAATGGGGAGCAGGGCTGTTAAATTTGGTGTTTTGGGTACAATTCTCTCATACTGGCCACTGGATATTCAACATGGCACCTCATGGCAAAGAACTCTCTGAGGATGTGAGAAATAGAATTGTTGCTCTCCACAAAGATGGCCTGGGCTATAAGAAGATTGCTAACACCCTGAAACTGAGCTACAGCATGGTGGCCAAGGTCATACAGCGGTTTTCCAGGACAGGTTCCACTCGGAACAGGCTTCGCCAGGGTCGACCAAAGAAGTTGAGTCCACGTGTTCGGCGTCATATCCAGAGGTTGGCTTTAAAAAATAGACACATGAGTGCTGCCAGCATTGCTGCAGAGGTTGAAGACGTGGGAGGTCAGCCTGTCAGTGCTCAGACCATACGCCGCACACTGCATCAACTCGGTCTGCATGGTCGTCATCCCAGAAGGAAGCTGACGCACAAGAAAGCCCGCAAACAGTTTGCTGAAAACAAGCAGTCCAAGAACATGGATTACTGGAATGCCCTGTGGTCTGACGAGACCAAGATCAACTTGTTTGGCTCAGATGGTGTCCAGCATGTGTGGCGGCACCCTGGTGAGAAGTACCAAGACAACTGTATCTTGCCTACAGTCAAGCATGGTGGTGGTAGCATCATGGTCTTGGGCTGCATGAGTGCTGCTGGCACTGGGGAGCTGCAGTTCATTGAGGGAAACATGAATTCCAACATGTACTGTGACATTCTGAAACAGAGCATGATCCCCTCCCTTCGAAAACTGGGCCTCATGGCAGTTTTCCAACAGGATAACGACCCCAAACACAACCTCCAAGATGACAACTGCCTTGCTGAGGAAGCTGAAGGTAAAGGTGATGGACTAAACCCAATTGAGCACCTGTGGCGCATCCTCAAGTGGAAGGTGGAGTAGTTCAAGGTGTCTAACATCCACCAGCTCCATGATGTCATCATGGAGGAGTGGAAGAGGATTCCAGTAGCAACCTGTGCAGCTCTGGTGAATTCCATGCCCAGGAGGGTTAAGGCAGTGCTGGATAATAATGGTGATCACACAAAATATTGACACTTTGGGCACAATTTGGACATGTTCACTGTGGGGTGTACTCACTTATGTTGCCAGCCATTTAGACATTAATGGCTGTGTGTTGAGTTATTTTCAGAAGACAGTAAATCTACACTGCTATACAAGTTGTACACTGACTACTCTAAGTTATATCCAAGTTTCATGTCTATAGTGTTGTCCCATGAAAAGATATAATGAAATATTTGCAGAAATGTGAGGGGTGTACTCACTTTTGTGATACACTGTATATATATATGTATATATATATATATATATATATATATATATATATATATATATATATATATATATATACACACAGTAAGCGGACAGAGGACAGTGTTTTTTCGGTGTTTTCTTTATATTTTGTAAAATTAAATATTAAAATGGCCTCAAAGAAGGTGCAGAGGAAGCGTAGTGCTGAGAAAATGAACAAATCTATTACTATTTGTTGTTGTATAATTACTCCTGCCAGTAGCTGTCACTGTGTATCAGACAGAGGGGACAGTGAGTGAGTGAGAGAGAAGAAGGAAATCGCTGAGTAATGTATTCTTTCTTTCGTGCAATTACACCTATAAAATACAACACTTGAAATAAAGTAGGAAATAATAGAGAAATATGAGTTATTGTTGTTTCTGGTAGATACATTTTATAAAAAAGAAGGAAATGTATTATGGTGTATGGTACAGCACACGTACTGTACTGAAATGTGATGTGTGTTTTATGTACAGTACTACTGTGTACTGTTGTTTATCATTGTACATTACAGTAATGTCTATTTTTTAATTTAAGATTTAAGGGAAAATATACTTGTATTTATAACAAAAAAAGACAATTTAAGACATTAGAAAGGTTAGGTAAGGGGGTGGTTTGGGAGATCTGGCACGGATTAATTCTATTTACATTATTTCCTATGGGAAAAATAGGTTTAACTAACGAACATTTTGACTTAAGAACAGCCCTTCGGAACCAATTAAATTCAAGGGTCTACTGTATATATTGGTGTGGGATCGATGATGATCATGGGGAGCTTCATGTGAAAACCACATCATTCAAGCCACATACAGGGTTATCCTGGAAGAATGTACTTCCTTCTTCTCTGACAAATGTTCCCCAATTCTGACGATTAATATTTCCAGTAGGACAAAGCTCAATGCTGCACAACCAGATCAATCAGTGGTGAACAACAAGCTACCAGATCAAGACCCCATCGATTAGCCCAATTTCCAGACCTGAACCCTACTGAAAATCTCTGCAATTTAATCATAAGAAGGATGGATGGTCTCAAGCCTTTAAACAAAGCCGGTCTACTTTAATTTTAGTACCAGGAGTGGCATAAAATCACCCAAAAGCAATGAGAGAGAGGGGAAGAGAATGCCAAGACGCATGAAATCTGATAGAAAATTGGGGTTATTTCACCAAATATGTCAAAACTTGGTATTGTGTTCAATTAATTTTTTTTTGCATTTTTCAAGAACTGAAAACACTGCATCTTTGTTTTTTTAACCAGGAATCTGTAAATAAATGCTGTAAATTGGAACTTGGGGATATATCAGTAGTTTATAGAATAAAACAAAAGAAAAAGGTTCATTTTTCTCAAACACATACCTAAAATAGTAAAACAGAGTAACTGATCATTTCCATAGTTTTTTATCCTTGTTTTCAAGAGCTGTATACACTCACAAAGCATTTGTGTCTTATAGCCATACAAAATAAGTCGAAACAAAAAAAAAAGAAAGACATCATGGGGTCATTCACCTCACAAAAATAAAAAAGTTAAGAAACAGTTCTAATATTACATCAGATTACCAAAAAAGTTTGGTTTAAAGATTGAGTCAAATTCAATAAAGCACAGCAATCAGCAAACTGCAGAAATGCACATGCAGCAGAACGAACCTCTTTTACAGTGTAGAACCTAAGCACAATATTGATGTGGATTCAAAGTGAGTGTCACATCCAGATATAATTTCAAACAGCTGAACAGCAAACGACAACTTTTCTGTTTAGACTGCACAGCATGTGACAGGAATATTTTGTGGTAAAAAAGATGTCCTGTAAGCAGTGACACATTTTTAAACATAGTTATTATATTAACTGCGTAAAAGAAAGTATTTCAAAAACTGCCAAACTTAAGTAAGGTATGAGCCACAATGTTTCGTTTATTTATAAAATAGTGTTAATTAAGCAGCAAACCAAAAAGCAGTTAAAAGTTTCTGAAGTATATCACTCTAAAATACACAGATTAGGCATAACATTATGACCACCTTCCTAATATTGTGTTGTTTCCCCTATTGCTGCCCCATATGCAACAAACTGAGATGCACTGTGTATTCTGACACATTTCTATCAGAACCAGCATTAACTTCTTCAGCAATTTGAGCTACAGTCGCTCGTCTGTTGGATCGGACCACACGGGCCAGCCTTCGCTAAGTGGCTAAGTGGGTAGCACCGTCGCCTCACAGCAAGAAGGTCCTTGGTTCTTTCTGTGTGGAGTTTGCATGTTCTCCCCGGGTCTGCGTGGGTTTCCTCCGGGTGCTCCGGTTTCCTCCCTCAGTCCAAAGACATGCAAGTGAGGTGAATTAAAGACACTAAATTGTCCATGACTGTGTTTGATATAACCTTGTGGACTGATGAATCTTGTGTAATGAGTAACTACCGTTCCTGTCATAAATGTAACCAAAGTGTAAAACATGACGTTATACTCCTAAAAAACAAACAAACAAAACTCCACGTGCATCAATGACCCATGGCCCTGTCACCGGTTTACCGCTGTTCCTTCATTGGACCACTTTTTATAGATACTGACCACTGCAGACCGGGAACACCCCACAACAGCTGCAGTCTTGGAGATGCTCTGACCCAGTCGTCTAGCCATCACAAACTTGCTCAAAACCTTACGCTTGCCCATTTTTCTAACACATCAACTTTGAGGATAAAAGGTTCACTTGCTGTCTAATGTATCCCACCTACTAACAGGTGCCGTGATGAAGAGATAATCAGTGTTATTCACTTCACCTGTTAGTGGTCATAATGTTATGCCTTGTTGGTGTATATTTTAAATCCACTTCTAAGGCTCTGAGGGTCCAGCAAAAACATTGGTGAGAAACATTGTCTCCTGATAAGTGATACACTAGCCCCATTAGCTATACTAACAAGTGAGTGACACTGTGATATGTATGTGTACCACGTACTATATAGAGTCATCTAGTAAACTACTACCTGGTAATGTACTAATTTAGACCAAGTTAACTGTTCCATGTTTATTTCTGAAATGTGAGTTTTTTTTTATTTAAATTATTTAAATTAAAACAACCAAAACCAAGCCACACATACAAACAGTTTATGTTGTTTACTATACAGCTCAGTGTCCTCAAGCACATCTTCAAATCTATTATGACTGATTCTGTATAATTCTCTCAGCTGTTCAGATCATTCACTCTACCATCTTCTTTTATCTGTGCCGTTAGTAATAATCACTCTGACATGTTTTTTTTTACTAAACACTATAATAGATTTAGCATGATTAAGGATAAATGAATACATAGTTAGCAACTGTGGCAGGAGATCATCAGGTTTAAAGAGAGGTGTAAAAATGATGTTTACATCATTTAGAAACCATATATGATAATAAAAAAACAGCCTCTACACACACTTTTTGACAGTTAGTTTGACTGTGTGTGTGTGTGTGTGTGTTTGCACTAAGAGCTCTCATGTATCAGCCTGATAAAAGGACAATAGACCAATCGCCATCCACATATTTGGTCCGATTCCGATCTTAGCCAATCTGATCCTTCCACTACCAAAGACACATGACCAACTAATGACCATGACAAACACATGACCAAGTCATAAAATGTTTTAAATGTCAGAAATCATATTAAACAGTTACTAGAATAATTTTACATATCTTTATGTCTAAAAAATAAATGTTTTAATTGTCAATCTAACACTGAAAGTAACAATTTATCAGCAATTAGTTTTAAATAAGTAGTTTTTCTGATTTACCTGTGCATCTATGACAAATATTAAAGCTCCGGTGCCTCTGAAGATCATCTCATAATCAAATGTGGGGTCAAAGAAGTCCACCTGACCAGGAAAGTCCCAGATCTGAAAGTTGACGAAGGAGCTGCTGGAGATGTCGTCCTTGTAGATTTTATTTGTGCTCTCCAGAAACAGGGTCTCATTGGGAGACATTTTATGAAACACAACCTGGGAGGAAAAACACAGAAGTTTATTTTATCAAACCATGTTTACCATGTTGAGCGCCTCTGAATATAAAAAGGTGCTTTAATGGCACAGTGGTCTATTACACTAGCCCACCACTGCTGGGATCTGGGTTTGAAGCTTAGCATATATGCATTAAAATGTCAGTGTTGTTAGGAGTTTTCAATTCTTATTAGGCTTATACAAATCAATTCACTGAATTAAAGTTGAATTAAATCAGTTGCAAGGCAACGTAAGCTTGTATGGATGCCAATGAATGTGGCTGTGAAAGCACTTCATAGACAAATTGTTCATTTCACCAAGTCTTCATAATTTATTTATTAAAAACAGTATAATGTAATGAAGAAAATAAACATAAACACTGAGCAGAAGCAGTTTAGCAAGTTTCTGTATGTAGATTTTATACAGTTAAACACGCTAATCATAGATAAAGATGATGTCTGTATATTAAAGCTCATCCTGTTATTAGACACAAAATATCCATGTTCAGATCTACGGGTTAGAGTCCATACTGATGCAACTAACAACTTTAATGTGATATAAATAATATAAATGCATTAAAAGGTTTTCTGGTATGAATTAAAACCAGTTCATTCAAACATTTAGCCATGGTTACACGGGCTGCCTTTTATTTCTGTGGTTAAATCTCACATGTACTGCTGGGTATTTGAATTGCAACTACATACATGGGTAAAAAATGGTTACGTAGGTAAATATATTACGAGGGAAAAAATAAGTGCTGTCCTTAAGATATAATGCAGTCTTGTGAAAAAGTTTGGTTGTCAACATTTTCTTTACATGTGGCATTTGTCTGCAAATATATAAGCACAAAAATCCTATATACATGCTTATTTTTAAATATTATGAAGTTGAAAACTTTAGTATTATCTAAAGTCAGCAAATACAAAATCATTTTGCTTTAAAATGTGCAGAAATGTGTTTCTTTAAGAGGGTCATTTTTTTCTTTTGTTTAAATACCTACTTTTTAAACACAAAAAAATGAAGTAAACAAATACTTGGTTGTCTTGGATTAATGTTTAAATGAATAAACTTAAACATTGCTGGTACATGAAGAGATGTCCCAAAACCAAATATTAGTATCAGGTCTAATTTTGGCTTAAAATGTTAAATCCATAAAATTGGTACCTTATCAGGACCTGAACAAATTTTAAATATATATTCTGAACTGATCCACTGAGATGTTGTGAATATACAGTATGTAATAATGACTAATTACTCTGTGTATCCATACAAATACAGGAACTGTGAGGATCCCATACTAATGTTGATGATTTTGGCATTGGATGTGCATTAAGCACATGATAAGGTGTAAGTAGTAAACATGGTGTATTTTATAAGTATCTTGTTTATTGGGTTTAAAAACTAATTAAAGGGGATCCCTTTTATGTTCTGTTGGTAGCACTGTCGCCTCACAGCGAGAAGGTCTTGGGTTCGATTCCCAGATGGAACGGTTCAGGTTCTTTCTGTGTGGAGTTTGCATGTTCTCCCCGTGTCTCTGTGGGTTTCCTCCAGGAGCTCCGGTTTCCTCCCACAGTCCAAAGACATGCAAGTGAGGTGAACTGGAGACACAAAACTGTCCGTGACTGTGTTTGATATTGATTCATGTGTAACCTGTAACTACCTGTCCTGTCATGAATGTAAGTGTAAAGCATGACGTTAAAGTCTTAATTAATAAATTAATACACTTTATCAACAAGTAAAGCTAAGTAACTAATGCAGAAGATGTATTATTTCCAGACTGCTTCTTACTGAAGAATCATTTACCTCCTATTTATGGTAACACTGATTCTTCAGAGCCGAGTTCTCATGCGTATGATACACAGAATCGTATATGAATCTTTTTGGCTTTTTTCACTTTTATCTCATAACGGTTGTTATACTTTAAATAGTAGATTTAAATACTTTAAATCGTAGAAATAATATAGTAAGGTAATAAGTTTAGGTTTACTTTTTCAGTCATATGATCTCTTTTTAACTTTTGGCTGGGTAAGCTGGGTTTATAAGTAGGTTAGTTAGCTATGTTTGCTAACTCAGCAACTCCAGTGATTGAGAGGCTCAGTCTCAATAACCCTCGTACTCCCTTCGTAAGCCAACTGGTCCACACATAAACCCCTAACCTATACTTAACCTAACCTAGACTTTAAGTTGAACGCGATGCCATTTGGGATTCTACAGCACTATGGCTAATAAACAGTGGAAGACAGACGACAGAAATGAATCTGAGCCGATTCTCTTCCTCATACCTTCTGAATGGAGGACTTGCCGCTCCTCCGCAGGCCCATCAGCAGGATCCTCGGCTTGCTGTCGGAGGAAGAAGGACTGTCCTCAATGTCCGTCTCCTCTTCTCCATAACCGAAATCTTTAGGAAACGAGTCGGCCACTCCGTAGCTGTCCGCCAGTGCTTCCCCGTACTGAATCGACATCTTGACCCAAACGACGCTCGTCTTCCCCTTAATTCCCCCCACCCCTTTACTTTACACTAACTCCTATTAATACACGGTAGTCGCACATCCAGTAGACATTAAATGTAGCTTAAATGAAGTCAACTGCACTAATGTCTACTAATAAAATTAATCAGTAAGATTCATCTTCCCCAATGTTTCTCCTGTAGCGAAAGCAGTACTTTAGTCCCGCCCTCCTCATTCGCTTATTGAACAATCATCGAGCTTGTCGCATGATCATTGGTTAACAGCGCTGCCAGTTGTTCAGAGGGCCGAGGTTCAGGGAGCTCCGTTAAAGTCATGTGCCTGACAGTCACCTGACTGCTCCTCACATGCTACATTCAAGAATTCTTCAATATTCCGTGTTTACCAGTTTTCTACTAGCAACACATACACGTATATAAACAATGACAAAAAATGCTTTTAATACATGTCACTCTTTTGTTAAAACAAACGAAGTCAAAATAAAAACGCGATTATGTTCATTTTAAAATAAAATGAATGTGGGGTACAAATGGCACATTAAGATAAGAAAGGGAATTCGCTAAACTGATGCCACAAATTAAAATATTTTTAAAAATTAATTATAATTAATAATTATAATTAATTTAATAATAAATTAATTTCAATAAATGTATTTAATAAATTAATTTCAATAATACATTTAATTATTTATTATAGTAATCTTACACACCTTATAACAATAGATGTCGCTGAAACGTCTAAAAAATAGTAGGGGGGTCTGTATGCTTTTGGTGCATAGTAGTAGTTTTTGTATTTCTTCCTAATGCAAGTATGAAGTGTGTTTAAAAAGGCAACCATATGTGGTTTGGAAAACTAGTGTATGTTTTCTGCTATACTAAATGTTTAAAGTAATTTTTAGCATGTAATTTCAGTATTCAAAAGTTTCTGATTATAATACTTCTCGACATGATGGCGCTCTTTTCCACCCTTTGACAGATAAAGTATTTGGACCCCTGACCATGAAGTTGTTGGACCCAATATTTTAGCTTTTCACAAGACTTTGAAATATGTCTGTGAGAATTTGTGCCAATTAAGTCAAAGAACCATTTGTTTGGCTTGCAGTGGTGTTGGTCAAGGAAACTTTAACTGATGTTCCAGTTCATTTCAAAGCTGTTCAGTGCGGGGCTGAGGTCAGGGCTCTGTGCAGGCAGCTGGAGTTTCTTTAAACCCTTTTTTCTTCATGCCTTTATGTACTTTTTTGGGCACAGGGACACAAACATGCT
Organism: Trichomycterus rosablanca; assembly: GCF_030014385.1. Classification (NCBI taxonomy): domain Eukaryota; kingdom Metazoa; phylum Chordata; class Actinopteri; order Siluriformes; family Trichomycteridae; genus Trichomycterus; species Trichomycterus rosablanca. The sequence goes on along the minus strand of NC_085990.1, from coordinate 43,148,347 downwards.
GGAACAGGAAAAGGCCTTCCCTAAACTGTTGCTGAAAAGTCAGAAGCATATAATTTTCTTCATATAATTGATTCATTACACATCTTAGCAATTGCTATGGCTGAAACATTAGAAGGGGTGTTCTAGTACTTGTCTATACAGTGTAGATATTTCAGACTCAGACTCAGCTTTATTGTCATTCAACCACATACATGACAGAACGAAATACAGTTACCCAGGCCTCTAAAAAAGTACAAGCACAAAGTATTTACATTTTAAAGTATTGCACAAAAAACTGCAGCAGTTTATGTTGTCTAACGTGCATAATTGCAAAAAGTGTAGCAGCAAAACTAAGCAGCAACAAATCACGAGATGGTTAAAGTGACAGTGTGTAAGTTGTGTTTATAAATGGTTGATAGGTGTTTAATATAGTGGGTCGTTAGGATGTATGTTTATATAAGGTGCATAGACAGTATATGCGGAGTGGAACAGTTCAGCAGTCTGACTGCATCCGAATAGAAGCTGTTTTTCAGTCTAGATGTTTTTACCTGGATGCAGCTTCCAGAGGGAAGGGGGTGAAAAGTCTGTGTGCAGGGTGGGTGGGGTCATGGAGGACAGGTGGCTTTTTCCCTACATCTGGTGCACAGGGGCACATTTTTCAGTGAGACTAATGAAATGACTTAAGTGTCACACGTGTTGGAGTGGGGGCTGGGGGCCTGGACTTGACCCTTACCCAATGTCACTGTCTGTGTAAGTTTTCTCTGTGCTTTCTCCCACTTCCCAAAACATGAGAAAGAGAAAGTGTTTGTTGTTTTGGAATGGATAAGCACCCTTATTTATTTATTTATTTTAAATCAACAAAAAAGTAGAGTTAAGTGAATTACGGAGAGGTTTTACTACAGTTAAAAATTGGGTGGATAAAATGTGTATTTTTATTTTGTTATAAGTAGTTACATATTAATTTACACTAGAAATTAATTCATACATCAATGTATTTCAGTGAAAAATAAGACTTTCGCCGCTCAGGTGGCGCAGTGGTAAAGTACGCTAGCGCATCAGAGTTGGGGTTTCGAATACATCGTATCGAATATCAGCTCTGCCTTTCCGACTGGGCTGGGCGGCAGCATGAACAACGATTGGCTGTTGTTCAGGGTTACAGGGTAAAAAAGTCGGATCATAGGTCCTCATAACTGGTGCAACTGCGGCCCCTGCTGGCTGACTGATGGCACCTGCACAGAGCTGAGGAATAATGCTAATGGGGGTGTGGCCCTCCATACACAGTGCACAGTGTATGAACTCGACTAGTGCGGGTGAAAAATGCAGTCCCCTGTACTGAGGGGGCGCATGTCAGTTGAGAGGCGTCCGCAGTCAGCGGTGAAGGGTCGAATCAGTATAGAGGACGCAATCTGGGGAAATTGCACACGACTGGATTAGGGGAGAAAAATTTGGGGGAAAAGTGGGGAAAAATAGAAAATTAAAAAAAAAAAATAAGACTTTCACTTTTCTCAAATTTATTAACGCCATTCATTACAATTATCAGCATAAAAATCTTAAATCTGAAAATTTTACATGAATTTTAAAGTCTCTTGGTAAGAATGTGATGTCCAACATCTTTTTGTTGAGGTAAATTGACGAGTGTAAACTTTTAAATAACATTTATTCTGCAACAGCACAACATAGTTCCCCATCGTGTACATATGATAATATTTTCCAGTACTTTTCATTTAATAAATAAATTACACTGGTCATGTTCATTATTTTCAGACAGCAAGTACCTGCCTAGTTAATCATCAAATGACCCACAAAATTACAATTGTTACATTATTTTACTTTATCTAAATATTTAAGTTGGGTAAACAATTAAAGTCATTACATTTGTACCTGTAAACCAATTCCTAAATAAATGTAATAAATTAATTTTACTTGTAAAACATTCTGGTCTTGTTTAGCATACAAATCACTATCAATGAAGATTAAATCTGGACGTTCATGTAACAGACTGATACTGGGCCCAAGGGCAGATGCTGGTTGAATAAAAAATAGGGAGGAAGACTATTAATAAAAACAAAATGAGAGGGAGGTTTCTATAAATTTACAGGGTACAATTAATATATTAAATAATACAGTGACAGTCTTATATAACAACCTTTTTATTTAGGTTATTCAGCTTTTTCATGAATTCACATTAATAGGGCAAAGCACTGTATTCAAAATTTAACTCACAAAAACGTTATATTATAATATATAAAATATTTATAAAAGAAAAGGGAATGGGAAAGAATATAATGAAGTACAACATTACAAACGGAATTTAAACTCAGACTGCAGGGCGTTAGAGTCTCGACCAGACGCAAGTCCAATTAGCTGTCGACTAAAAGGTGCAGAACTGAGTCGAGGAGTCGACTCTGCCAGCGCAATAACATTCTCACTTCGTAAATATAAAAAACGAAAGTGACAGTTACGTGGAACCGCGACCAAGGCCAGCAAGCTAGCTACTCTGCCCACCAACCCACTGACGTGGTCGAAGCCCTGATGCTTTTTTCTTATAGGAATGATCAGAGGGAGTCGGTTCTAGGAACCGATTCGCACGGAAGAATCAAAGTGTAAGCAATGGCTTCCAGAAAATGCGGAAGCGCTTTGCAGTGTTTACAGCAATCGCCTGAAATGGCAAGAATATAAAGCGCTCTTTAAAAAGCATGTTCGAACACACGCCGGTTTTCTACATTACCGACTAAGCTTAATTAATAACTTAGCACCGCACTGGCGTACAGGGTTCCCTTAAATAACACCAAATTCCAACCCGGTGCATTAGCGCGAATTAGCTGCGCTGCAGCTCTTGGGATTTGTAGTCTGTAGTGGACTACAATGCTTCCTGCCGTCAGATAAAGTAAACAAAGCTCATCCACTCGTTACAGTCCAATGGTTGGACTTTCATAGCTGTATTTCAAAATTTACCAACCAGTTCAGAATTTACCTGGTGGTATACACATTTAGGCAGGGCATTAAGGAATAAAGCCTTAACACAATTGATTCTACTGTAGGAAATCAGTAAGGATTTACCATTGCAAAGAAGAAGGTCACAAGCACCTGAAGGCTAATGTCAAGAAAGTCCCACTTTCCAAAAACTAAAGCTCCAAGTAGCATCCCAGCTGTGGTACTAAAGGTTTCAGTCAATGTGGAACACTGAACTGCTTTACTTGCAGCTGCCCCGAGAGACACCCCAGCTGCCCCGAGCACTCCCAGAAATGCCCCTGTAACACCGCCAACTCCCAGAGATTCCGACAAGCCTTCTACTACTGAAAGAAGAACTACTGTCATCACAGATGTTCCTACTATAACTTTATCCAGCATCTTCTGATTCAGTGAACCTCCGACAGTTGCCCCTAAGGCAATCTGACACATTCTGGCCACAAAAAACCCTGCTGTTATGGCTTCTAGTGAGGATTTATGGTCCATCTTTGCTAAAATCTTCTCCTTACTCAGTGCCTGTCCCGCTTGCCGCATTTTCACAGACATCTCCACCACTTCCTGCCCTGCATGAACTGTGAGAACAGCAATGGCAAATGTGGCAAACATTCCCATACAGGCTGTAAACACCCAGAAGTTGAAATGCACTGACCTTATTAACATAAATGCCATGAAGAGGACTAACGCTAAGAGAACTACAAAAACAAATCTATAGTCTCCAAATCCGAAGATCCCGAAACCAGCCGTGATGCCTGCAGTCACTGTCATTGGAATCCCAGAGAAGGCCAATAATTCAACATATTTGGCTATAGCTTTGCTCAGACGTTCTTGAGTAGTAGTTTTTTTAAGTATTAGTTCTATCGCTTTCTTTTGCCTTTCGTCTATTTCCTCTTGCTTCTGTCGCTGGGTCTCCCATGCAGCTCTGTACTCAAGAGCATCCAGCTCTTCTGAATTTATTTGATTCTTAAAAGTTATAATATCCTGTTCCACCTTCACTGTCACTCTTTCTCTTTGTTCAGCCTCTATTGCTTCAAGTTTTTTCTGTTCCTGAGCAAGCTGTTGAACGTCACCGCAATCCCATGTTCTGAATGTCAACTGCACAATTATGTGAATAAGTGTCCTCAGCACAGTAAATACCCCAAGTGCCCAAAGCAGTGCCACGACACCAGAGTTCATGGTGTTTTTCTCTAGGATTTTTCCAAGTGCTGCTCCACAGCATGTAGTGCTAAGAGCACCAGCTAGCCCAGCTACAAGCCACACAAATCCACCCAGAGTTGCAGGCTTCTTTAGCCTCAGTAGCATCATGGCAGTGGAAGCAGCTACAGTCACTCCTGCTACTGCTGTCGTCATTGCTGTGGTAAGCGCAGTCGTTCCTAGAAGCGTCCCTAATCCCAGTGGCCCAACCATCCGTACCCCGTCTGTGACTGGTTTCAGTAGCGAGCCAGAGATAATCTCAGTCATGACCTGATTCACAGGAGCGATGGTCGCTCCTAATGCAGATCCTCCAACAGTGCCTACTATGAAGCCAAACACTCCTTCATGGGCTCGGCTTCTGTGATCTAATAACGACAAACGGAGTTAAAAGTTAAACAAAGCTGTTGAAGAGGATATTATATAGCATTGGTACAAACAGAATTTGTTTTATGGCAGCATTATTTATGCTTAATGGCCAAAGTTCTTTGTTATTATATGGAATCAGCCCTTCTTTTATTTTTTGCACCAAAGTTATGGAATATGACTGGTAATCATTATTTATATTTATATAACAAAATCATTAGTAGGGTCACAAACTAATAGGGCATCTGAGTCACCTCATATTATATCCCATTGAGATAGGACATTATGAAAAGTGATGGTACGTTCCTAGACACGCTGATCAACTTTTGATCAATATAATATACATTTACAAAATGCTTCTGTTACATGTAGTTTCTAAGAATATTTGGGGTGCCAATAATTGTGCCACACGTGGTTTTGTCAAATATATTTTTGAAGGAGTTTTAGGAGATTAAACCTTAAAAGTGATTATTACTTGATTGTTTTACATAAATAAAAATAAAACTTTAAATAAAATTTGATTTTTCTTTTTCTAGTGAGGTTAAGCTATTTCACCAAAACATGTATTGCTTATAACCCCTTTTACTCATCTTTACTATGGGTTGTATTTATGCATTTTGACATTGTTTGAATTTTAAGGTCATGTTTTACACACTTTGGTTACATTCATGACAGACACGGTAGTTACTCGTTACACAAGACAATTTGGTGTCTCCAATTCACCTTACTTGCATGTCTTTGGACTGTGGGAGGAAACCGGAGCACCTGTAGGAAACCCACGCAGACTTGGGAGAACATGCAAAGTCCACACAGAAAGGACCCGGACCGCCACACCTGAGGATCTTGCTGTGAGGCGACAGTGCTACCTACTTAGCCACCGTGCCGGCTACTTTTATTACAGATTTTCTTAAAACAGATTTAGCCCAGATTTAGGTTCGTCTCTATTAGAAATATCATTTGTGATTATTCACATTTAAGGTTCATTTCAGTAATGCTAAAGCTGACACATTTACTAATTATCTCCCCCAAGTAATAATACTTATATATTTAGCAAGTTGGGACATAAACCTATTTATGAGCTGTAAAACCTTGATTCATTATAAGATTTAGTCTGATAAAAATGACTTTGTTTAAATAAATTTAAATCCTAACTTTAACCTGCTCGTTTAACGTTTAAACAAACCTGCCTGGGGATGGAGGTTTCAATGTGAGATGTCCATCCTGCTCAACCTGTTGCTATGCACCTTGTGTTGTGAATGTAGACACAGCTGTAGAGTAACTGACTGTACAATAGGGCTCTGGTGTAAGGTTACCTTTAATTAAAAGCGGTGTGCACTGACCTGGGCTAAATCTGTTAGATAATAGTAAAATCATTTGATAATAGCAGCACTCATCTGAATTGATACAACTATTTGAAATGTAACAATTGTAATTCTAATTCTTACATAGGGAAACATGATCTCCTACAGGGTGGCACGGTGTGGTCATTGTCTGTGAGCAGTTTTATAGTATTTTTTTTTCAAATAGGTGGCTTACAGATTTCCTCCAACCTCCCAAAAACATGCAAACTGCGAATTGGCAAAACTAAATCTGAAGTAAATAAATAGGTGAGTGTGTGAAGTCCTGATATAAAGTGTCACCCTGTTCAAATCAAATCACTTTTGTTACATCACATTAACACAGGTGTGAAAGGTGAGTGAAAATCTTAGGTGCATAGTCCCTCACAGTTGTAAATACACATTAAATACAAAAATATACACATTAACTTACACTAGCACCATTTGTTCAATATATACATGTTGTTATTTATAGGCTATTAGTGTACAGATTTACAAAGATTACAGTTTAGGATAAAGCAGTCACCAATATGAAATTTTTTAATTATTATTATTAGTATTAATACGAGCTTTATCCTTGCCAGGTCACAATCAGAAGCATATTCAAAAACTTGGGGGCAAGGCTGGAATCCACCCAGTACAGGGCACCAGTTCATCACAGGGCATCAAATACTCAATATATTACTTACTAATATACTGGAACATGTGAAGTATACAGATACTTTACATAACTAAGAATCAAACGAGGCAGAGATTCTACCTGCTAAGCTACCATGATTAATCCTGGTCAGGATCACAGTGAGTCTGATGCCACCTGGAAATACTGGGTCAAGGCAGGAACACACACTGGAGGCATCAGTCAGTCACAGGGTCACATACAAATACACATACACTCACATTTGTTTAGGACAATTTAGATAAGCCAGTTCATTTTTTGCATGTTTTGTAGGTGGGGAGAAAACCTGAATAACCTGAAGAAAATCCACGTTGATACCAGAGAACCTACAAAACTCACAGGTTGTGACTAAAAGAGAAGATCTAGCCCAGGACCTTAGCAACCATGTTGCTATGTGGAATCTACTCCACAAGCTACATCAGCATGTGGCTCAAACTGTCATCAAATGTAAATGAAAATGTCAGGTTCTTAGATTTATACTCAGCCTGTTGAAGCACTGCTTGGTACACTAGCCTTTACAGATTCTAACAAAATAATTCCCTCCTGACACATTTTCACTTGAAGCTGCACTCACAATACTGCAGATTTCATTCCAAATGTACACAAATTAACATTTTATAAAATAGATTTGTTATTTTATCATTATAATAAAAACAACAACAAAAGGTTTTGGTTTCTTACGTGTCTGTAGTAGTGTCATGGTAAGTCAGGAAAGCACAGAGTATGTTCTTCCATCCAAATGTTAAAGCTAATGTCCCTCTGAGCCCTGTTCCAGCTGATACAGCGCATTCACCCTGACACACCACTGAAGCTGCTCTCCTTGACATATGAGCCGATGAACACACCCCGTACCTGTTTTACTACTCTCTACTGTTTGTGTTTTACACATTACTGTGACCTCTGAAGTCCTCTCACTCTTTATTAATAATGCTTAGTAAAAGTATTGGTTCAGGGGCGTTTAAGAAATGGTTTGCACATGTATGCCACCTTAAATGCAAGTATACTGTACAATATGAGTAAGAAAGAATTGGTAGCAGGGGTAGTAGTTTATTTCAATTATTGACCCATACAAGTACATGTAACTTTTTGCCTGAATTGTCAAGTAGAGTTTGGCACGATGGCTCAGTGGGTAGCACTGTCGCCTCAGAGCAAAAAGGCCCTGGGTTCAAACCCCAGGTGGGGCGGTCCAGGTCCTTTCTGCGTGGAATTTGCATGTTCTCCCCATGTCTTCGTGGGTTTCCTCCGCAAGGTCTTTTTTCTACCCACAGTCCAAAGACATGCAAGTGAGGTGAACTGGAGATACAAAATTGTCCATGACTGTGTTTGACATTAAAGACTTGAACTGATGAATCTTGTGTAACCAGTAACTACCGTTTCTGTCATGACTGTAACCAAAGTGTGTAAAACATGTCGTTAAAATCCTAATAAATAAATTATTAATGTTAAAGTAGGGTGCCACAGCTTGTAGAGTTAGTACTCAGACTCAGACTCTTTTATTGTAATTCAACCACGTACATGATAGAACGAAATACAGTTATCCAGGCCTTGGTGCGTGCAACATGAATAAAAAAATAAGAATAGACTAAGATAAGTATAAAATAGAATAAACTAAGAAACAAAAAAAAGTACAAAGTATTTACATTTTAAAGTATTGCACAAAAACTGCAGCAGCTTATGTTGATCTAAAGTGCATAATTGCAAGAAGTGTAGCAGCAAAACTAAGCAGCAACAAATCACAAGATGGTTAAAGTGACAGTGTGCAAGTTGTGTTCAGTATGGTAGTGTTTATAAATGGTTGATAAAACATTTACAGCATTTAGACAACACTTTTATCCACAGCAACGTACAATTTTCACTGAATACAATTCGAGCAATTAAGGGTTGAGAGCCTTGGTGGTGGTGGGGCTTGAACCGGCAACCTTTTGTTTACTAACCAAGTACCTTAACTGCTACACTACCACTGCCCCGTTAGCAGAGTGCTGCACAGCAACATGGGTTCTAAGTTTTCATGATCCTCACTTCCAGTCACTATCTGAGAGAGTTTTTTGCATGTTCTTCCAATGTACTGTATGTGTACATTTCTCTTACTTACCTCACACCTCCAAGGTACAGTAGGTACGTTATCCTTAGTGAGTGGGGTGAGTGATTTTTGTGTAGACTTTATAGATTTTGATTTGGGCACAGTCATGCTGAAAAAGAAAAGGGCTTCTCCAAACTATTCCCACAAAAGGAAGTAGTATTATATAGAGTAGTATAGTAGTATATAGAAATAGTATTTAAAGTATTCAGCATATTAATAATCTCAATAGGTTTTAAAATATGCATCAAATTGTTCCAAAACAGTTTTATTTTATCAAGTGTAACCCACATTACATACTACAACTCTTATACTGACACTTTTACCCTTTATTACATAATAAAAAACAGATTTTTATTCATAACTTCAGTAGTATTTAAAGTATTCATCATTATAATAACTTCAATAGCTTTTAAAATATTGATCAAATTTCTCCAAAACAAGTTGTATATTATCAAGTGTAACCCACATTACATACTACAACTCTTATACTGACACTTTTACCCGGTGGGCTATTCTCAGTGAAAAGAAGATTAATTAGATAAAAAGATTAACACTAAATTAGTCTTTTTTTTCCCCCGTAGCTTTTTAATATGACATATATTCTACATTTGTCTGAACAGTTTATAATCCTAAACTAACATGTATGCACAAAACAAAAATGCTTCACTTCGCATGTAGGTTTGCAACTAACAATTATACTAACTAATCAATCTGGTGATTATGTTTTTGATAACTGCTTAGTTGGATTATTTAAAATACAAAAACAGAAACAATATTCACAAAATTTTTTATATTTAAATAAATATTAAAACATCCACAACACTAGTATGATTTCCTTTCTTAATTTTGTTTAATCAAGCTGCCTGTTTAATTATTTTATGGCATATTAAATACCGCCATGTACCTCATGAAATAATGCTATTTCATGATTTTCACTGTAAAATCACACATACGAGTAATTCAACCATTAAAAAAGAGCCACAGACACCTCTTGCACATTGAAGACTTAAATTAAATTAAAGACTGCAACATAACTTCAAGGAAGCTTTGTATTTTAGCTGCCCAGAATGACTCGGTGACAGTGTAAAATGTTTTACATGTACTGATAAATATGCAGAAATACTTAAAAAACTTCTTTGTTTACTTTGCAGGTGGAGAATGCAGAGACGCCCTGAATTACTACCTAACTTTATTTGTTTTTTCCCCCTTTTCTATTTATTCAGTAACATTAGAATTTGTATATATTTTTTCCATTTTCCATTGATTATTTTAAATTAATTGCTTGATGATAATAATAATAATAACATAATAAATACAATATATTCTAACTGATTTTACCTCAGTTTATAATGGATAGAGAAATTGAGGGATTTTTTTTTTTTTTTTTTTTTTTTTTTCATTTTTTGTTGATTCAATTAAATTTGATTGATGATGATAAAACATGTTTTAAAATAAATATGTTTGCATTGATTTTGCCTCCGTTTATGTCAGTATTATCACATGAATTGTTTGAATTAGACCATCATAGCAACTGTTATCACAGTGATTCAGATAATTTTTTTAATTAATGGTAATGTCTGAGGGGGTTGCGGGGTTCAAGAGTGTAGTATATTAGAATTGTATTTGGTAATATAACTGTAAATTAGTTAACGGTTAGAAGGTGGCAGTAAATACTTAATGACTATATAAAATAATGAGGGTATACCCTATCTATAGAATTACTAAGTGAATGCACATGTAACGGGGTTGGAAGCATGAATGTGTGTGTGTGTGTGTATGTTGAGAATAAATGTGCAGAGTTAAACAGATTCTCTTTCTGCCTGCAATCTCCTTCATCCAATATATCACAGAGACAGAGGGATTAACATTATCTGTAGTTATGTTAAAAGAATGTTAAAGTAACATTTAAAACATTTAAAAATATTTTGGGTATGTTCATTAACTTGTATTAAATGTCTTGAGAATATTAAGAAAACTGACAAAAAACTGACAAAATAACGTTGAAGGAACGTTCTAATAAAACGTTCATACAACCAAAATGGAACGTTAAGGGAACGCTCAGAGAACCTTATTTTAAATGTTCTTAGAACATTCCAAGACAACGTTCCCAGAATGTTAAATTATGGTTGCAAATTAGGTTTAGGTAACGTTCTGAGAACATCAAGAAAACTGGACAAAATGCAACGTTCCCACAACCAAAAAGGAACGTTTTGCGGAACGTTCTCAGAACGTAATTTTGTTAGCTGGGAGGAAACCGGAGCTCCCGGAGGAAACCCACGCAGACACGGGGAGAACATGCAAACTCCACACAGAAAGGATCCGGACCGCCCTACCGGGGGATCGAACCCAGGACCTTCTTGCTGTGAGGTGACAGTGCTACCTATGTAAACGTACGAGCGTAAAACGGTGCTTTCAGCCCGGAACCTTCGATGCGGTCATGTTTTCTGTTCCGCCTGTTCTTAGGTAACTCAGCGTTGTGAATGATGGCGGCCTCCGTGAAGATGCCACATGTTGTGGTAACAGATAAAGGTAAATACAATTTTTATAGTTTTAGATAATTATTCTGGGTGTTTATGCGTTAGCTTTCTATAGTGTGTCATTTTACCTTAATATTTAAAAACCACATTAGCTAATAATTAGTTTTTCCAGTAAATGTATACAAGAGACATGTCTAAAGTGTTCAGTTTGTTTACCTGTACTGGCTTAGTTTGTCCAAACGCTTAATAAATAACTGATTACATTTGTCCGTCTTTAATGATGTTTTGATAAGGGTTCTCTGCATGCTTTGTTAGCCCCCTTTCTTGCTGTTCTTCAATGGTCAGGACCACTACAGAGTAGGTATTATTTAGGTGGTGGATCATTTTCATCACTGCAGTTACATGGTGGTGGTGGTGGTGTGTTAGTTTGTGTTGTGCTGGTATGAGTGTATCAGACACAGCAGCGCTGCTGGAGTTTTTAAATACCATGTCCACTCACTGTCCACTCGATTAGACACTCCTACCTAGTTGGTCCACCTTGTAGATGTAAAGTCAGAGACGATCGCTCATCTATTGCTGCTGTTTGAGTTAGTCATCTTCTAGACCTTCATCAGTGGTGACAGGACGCTGCCCACGGGGTGCTGTTGGCTGGATATTTTTTTGTTTGGTGGACTATTCTCAGTCCAGCAGTGACAGTGAGGTGTTTAAAAACTCCACTAGCGCTGCTGTGTTTTATCCACTCATACCAGCACAACACACACTAACACACCACCATGTCAGTGTCACTGCAGTGCTGAGAATGATCCACCACCCAAATAATATATACTCTGTAGTGGTCCTGGGAGAGTCCTGACCACTAAAGAACAGCATGAAAGGGGGCTAACAAAGACTGCAGAGAAACAGATGACTACAATTACTGACTACCGTCACTTTGTAGAACTACAAAGTGCTTTCATATGGTAAGTGGAGCTGAACATTCTCCAGTGCAACAATTTGACTGCAGCAAAACAGCCTTATAGCATAATACTACTACCACCATAAAACTACCACTACCATCATGTCTGACAATAGCTACAGTGTTAAATGTGCACATGGAATGTGTGAAAGTACAACATCACAGTAACTGTTTAAGCTTGACTGAACTTTTTAGGCAATAGCTGTGGTGTTTGACCTTTTAAACGAAATTATTTATTTGTTAAAACTGCCCAACGCGTCACCGGCACCCAGTTACCCACCATACATGACAATTTACTACAAGCGGTGTGTGGGCAGAGCGAGGAACATTATCAAGGATGTTTCTCATCCTAACCGTGGACTTTTCACCCTGCTTCCATCCGGCAGGCGTTACAGGAGCCTCCGCTCTCGTACCAGCAGACTCAGGAAGAGCTTTTTTCCTGAGGCTGTTACCCTGCTAAACTCCACCACACCAATTAAAAAGTGCATCACTGCACTTTAGATCACAATGAACTCTGTCATTCACAAGTGTATCATTTTATCTGTATATACAATCAGTATTTGCAAATTTGCACAGCCCAACAATAATGTATATACTGTATATATCTGCTATACTTGTATACTCTACTTTATTTATTCTCATTTATTACTCATTCATTTAGCCATTTTTATTCATCTTTCATTACTCTGTAATTATATACTAGTCTATACTCTGTACAAGCAGCATTACCTTTTCAATATTCTTCAACTTTTGTCTCCTCATTTCACTTATCTGGTCACTTCTGCACTTTAACTGTATTGTATATAAATAATCTCCATCTTGCACTTCTGGTTAGACGCTACAGCATTTCATTGGCTCTGTTTTTGTACTCTGTACAATGACAATAAATTTTAATCTAATCTTATTGCTCTTTGTATTGTTCTGTCCTGTTTAGACTCAGATGACGAAGACATTAATGAAAATCCGGAGGAAAGTGAAGAGGAGTCAGCAGACAGAAGTGACGACGACGGATCAGAAGAGGACGAAACACAAAGTAAAGGATCAAGTGATGGAGGTGATGAAGATGGATCAGATGAAGAGGGATCGGCTGATGAACAGGTTGATGGAGAAGAAGCAGAGGATGAAACCGAAGGGAATGATGACGCAGAGGAAAATGCCAATGCTGGCTGGGCAGCAGCCATGGCTAAAATCCTGGCAAAGAAAACGCCAGAGGACAAGCCCTGCATTTTGCTAAAGAACAAACAAAGAGACAAGCTCACCGAGAAGGAGCAGAAAGAGAAGCAGCAGAGAAAGAAAAAGGTGCAGTTTAATGCTTGTCTATTTTCACAGATCTGTAAAGAACATGGAGAGTAGAACTGGTGTGGTGGTTCTGAAGTCCTGCTGTTAATAATACTGTATACGTGTTTCTGGAAGGTTACATGAATCTATCTAGTGTGTTTACATATACCTCTGTGTTTTTCTGTGTATGTTTGTTTTGCTGGGGGAAACAGGCAGATAAAAAGAGAAAGTGGGAGATGATGAGTCGGGTGAAGCCAGACGTAGTGCAGGACAAAGAGAGAGAAAGGAATCTGCAAAGAATTGCTACCAGGTATGTTGTATTACTGTGGTGTGGTGTTTTCTGCCTCCAGACAGAAATTAGTGCTAAAAGCAGTCAGTAAAAAGTAAGTAGGGAACAATAATGTTTTTATTGGCTAACAAAAGGCTTCATCAAGTGGTTAATATAATCATGTTCACATTTTTTGTTTTGAAATGTTAGCAGAAATTGTGTGTGTGAGTGTGTGAGTGTGTGAGTGTGTGAGTGTGTGAGTTTTTCAAATAGGCATTTTAAACTCATGTTCCGGATGCAGGATTAAGTTTGGTTAAATGATCCATGCACACTGTTTAGATTTTTTTTTAATTATTTACTTTACTGTGCGGCTCAGTGGCTTGGTGGGTAGCACTGTCGCCTCACAGGAAGAAGGTCCCAGGTGGGGTGGTCCGGCTCTTTTCTGTGTGGAGTTTGCATGTTCTCCCAGTGTCTGTGTGGGTTTCCTCCGGTTTCCTTCCACAGTCCAAAAACATGCATGTGAGGTGAATTGGAGATACAAAATTGTCCATGACTGTGTTTGACTTTAAACATGTGAACTAATGAATCTTGTGTAATGAGTAACTACCGTTTCTGTCATGAATGTAACCACAGTATGTAAAACATGCTGTTAAAATCCAAATAAATACATTTTCTTTAGTAATTTTATTACATTTTGTTTATAACCCCTAATTTATTCTATGCAAGCTGGTACAGCATCAATAAGTAAATGATAAATGTTTCTGCTATGAAATGTTACCAGAAAGATACACCAAAAAATAGAGGTTAAGAATGTACTGATTAATATCTTGTTTTTATTAGAGATCATGATGAAACAATTTATAAAACAATGTAATCGATGCAAATATATACTATGCTTTCATGCAAAAAACACATTGGCCTTATGTGGCTTGTTTACATTGCTCCTGTTATTCACTGTATAGCTACTCCACCCCTCACCCCCCCCCCCCCCCCCCCTTTCTGATTTCTTTTCAGCTTTTTCCTCCCAGTCTAATCATTTCCATTTCCAATTCCCTGACCAAGGAATGTGTAGACTATCATGCACACCCTCTGTCACACAAACAGTCAGGGGCCACTTCATTTTACCTGTCAGACTCTCACAGAAAGTCATATCGCATGCGCATGAGTCCCACTATGCTTTCAGTGAAACATTCACCACTCATGCAGGTGCCTCTAAGACCAGCCAGCAGAGGTTGCTTCTGTCAGGAACTATTGTCCTTACTGCTCCCACCAAAAGCACCATGCATCTTTAGATACAATTGTTGCAAGTAGAAAAAATAAATACAATCAGCTGCAAAATGTTAATAATGTGAAATGGATTCAAGAAGCAGCTTGTTTAAGATTAGAAAAAGCTGCTGTCAGCCAGGGGGGTGGGGGTGGGTTAAGATCAAATGAGATAATATTTAAATCTCTCAGTAGTTCACTACATTAAAATCTCTGAGAATATTTTACTCCTTTGCATCTATAGAATTTATATGACCAAAGTTAAACTAGTTCATTTAAAGGCTTTTAAGACAGGGGATATTTCCTGGTGTCCTGTTATAGGATAGGAATACAATAGAAAAAAATAATATGTATTCCTTACAAACCTTCTTTCATACATTTTTTTCCATTCATTTATTTTCCTCAGAGGTGTAGTGCAGTTGTTCAATGCAGTGCGGCAACACCAGAAGAACGTGGACGACAAGATGAAGGAAGTGGGTGGATCTGAGAGGAAGAAAGCAAAAGTACTTTCCACAATATCAAAGAAAGACTTTATTGATGTACTAAAAGGATCAGCTGGCTGCAACACATCTGTCAGGATTGAAAAATCTATGGTGAGTGCTTGCTTAATTCTCAAATTTGTTTACACTCATCTCTTATGTATTACACCCATCTCTCTTGAGACAAAACACATCTCTTACTCATAAACTAGACTAATGTTTACCCATAACAAACTCAGTAATTCATGAGTAAAAATAATAGTCTTCCAAGCAGCTTAGATGGGCTATTACATGTGCTTTCCGATGAGGTGTGAAGTGTAAACATAACAGTAAATCCATGATAAACTTGCACAGCTCAAACTATTCACAATATCCAGCTGTAAGGGCGGCACGGTGGCTCAGTGGGTAGCACTGTCGCCTCACAGCAAGAAAGGTGGAGCAGCCTGGGTCCTTTCTGTGTGGAGTTTGCATGTTCTCCAAAGACCTGCAAGTGAGGTGTATTAGTGATACAAAATTGTCCATGACTGTGTTTGACATTAAACTTGTGAACTGAAAAATCTTGTGTAACTACTTGTCCTGTCATAAGTGTAAAACATGACGTTAAAATCCTAATAAATATTAAATAAATAAATATCCAGATGTAATAAGCATGGCTTAATGACAGTGAACTACCACCCCACATTCGTGCTGGCCACTAATTAATTGTTACAGCCTGAATTAATACTCGTTACAACACAAGGAGTGCTATAAAGCAGCACTGTTTTATATATATATATTGGTTTGTTTGTTGCATTATTACAAACTTGACCTGATTCTGCACCACCTTAAATCCTTGTTTTTGAAATTAAGTTAAAAAAAAGTGTGGGAACTTTCTGAAGAACCTTCGTACCTATTCAAAAAGTCTCTTTCTTAATATATGGAATTTATTTTGAATATTGAACTTTGTATCTTGGACTTAATACACATACTTTCTTTTTTATGTTTTAATTGTGTATACTGTACTGATAGTATGATAGTAGTACTGTAGTTCTTCTGATCGGGCTTGGCGTGTTTTTGTCCACAAGGTGGCACTCTTAACACATTCCACACATTGGCTGTATGGCGTAAAAATCTTGGATGTATTTGCACACGTTTAATAGCTTAAATCAGTCGTAGCAAGCTGATTAAAATATTCTGCTATTTAGATAGAAATATTTAAGATCTTATTCACACTGACTTACTACCATAAGCCATTCAGAATAATCTAGTGGCTGATGCAAACAAGAAGCTTATTTCATGATTTAAACCATGATGCTTTTTATTCCTGACAGTCTAAAGAGCCGAAAGAGGAGAAGCCAGCGTGGAGTGTCCTGAGAGATGATTTTATGATGGGAGCAGCCATGAAGGACTGGGATAAAGAGAGCGATAAGGACGAGGCAGGAGACGATGAACCAGAAGCTGCAGGAGATTTTAACAGTGACTCAGACTGAGCTTAGCATGGTTTCTTTCTGTGCTCTAGTGGACACTCTTTAAGATGAGGATTCAGTGTGGACCAGAATCTATCAGCTTTAATTTAAAACGAGCGATACTACCCAGAGTTCTGGGTTTGGTCCGTTGGCTAAGACTGGATTGCGTGGACGTAAAGGGGCTGCCCAGGGAATTTTATAAAATTGGAGTACAATTGTTTGTGTTCAAGCACTGTACATATAATCCATTTCTCATTACTAACCTCATAAATGCCTTTACAATAAATCCCTTTATATGTATGCTTATTATTATTATTATTGTTATTTAAATTATCTTGATCATTATGCTAACAAGAAACCTACTTATAGCTGCAGTTTCTTGGGTATTTTTCACCTTTGACAGTGACCTGTAGAAGCACTTCATCAAGAATCTGGAGAGAATTTATCCAAACTGACACGTTGTTTATTTTTCTCCCAGCATGTGGTAATACAGAATCCACATGTTACACTAGCAGGATTGAATCCACCGTTTTTGTGTTTAGGTTGTTTAGAGTGAGGGTGCTGATGTATGCCGTCAGTCAGTTGCCCACAGAAACAGAACTGCTGTTGGGTAGTAACATAATAAACCAAAACTGTATACAAATTTCAATCATTGCCTTTTTAGTTAAAGTCCCAAGTTGTAACGTGATAGTGCCATAAAATGAGGGAAAATTGGTGTTAGTCTACCTTACACATAAAAAAGTGCACAGCAATTTATATGGCAAAGTATGTTAGATTAATTGACACACAAGTTGTGATGTGTAAAAAGGTTTTACTTTTACTTATAAACTATTCAAAGTGCATTCTAGATTTTGCTAGAGTTAGGAACAATTAGGAACCGACCAGGTTAAATACATATTTATTGTTATTTTTTTATAGTTTAGACATCTCTTTAGATTTCTGCATTATATTTATGTGGTCTGTGGAAGACTTCAAAGCACACACCCTTTTTTACTTTTGTCAATCTATGGGTTCTGCTTTTCACCAGCCAGTGCCGGTGACACAATTAGGAACACACTATAGGAAACTTTTCACATCAGCCAACATGCTCTTCATTGGATTTGTCCAGGGTGTTTTCTGTGTTTTGTCCGGTGAATCGAACCCACCACGCCGCTGATCAGATAAAGCTGTGTTAAAAAAGAGAATGAATGAATGACTAATATGCACATAACCCAGACCTGTGTTCTGATTGAGATATTTATCCATTTAAAAGCTATATAAGGTTCAAAGGTACAGCCTAGCCATTTGGAGATGCACTTGTCAGGGTGCTCTCAATGCCAGTCCCAAGTCCGGATATAAGAGGGGAAATAGGAAACTACATAGGGAAACTGCTGTGGAGACCCGGCGCTGGTGTGCTAGCGGAATATCCCGCTGCGCTAACTGGGTGCTTAATTTCTTCTTTCTAAACATCACAAATACAGTCTAAATAAATAGATTTCATGTGGATGGATGGAAAAAGAGAAAGCTATTGATTTGATTGATTGATACAGACAAACTGATTAAGAGAGAAAGTGATAGACAGACAGACAGATAGATACAATTTGATTGATTATCTCTGTCTTTCTCAATCAGTCAGATAGGTTGGTTTATTGATTGACAGATAGATCAATAGACTTTATTGATCCTGAAGTAAATTGTATGTACCTTTATTAGGCCTAAATCTGAGGCTTGTACACAGTGAATTTTACCTGATTCTTTCTACCTTTACAGTGGGTACGGAAAGTATTCAGACCCCTTTAAATTTTTCACTCTTTGTTTCATTACAGCCAATTGGTAAGATAAAAAAAGTTCTTTTTTTTTGCTCATTAATGTACACTCTGCACCCCATCTTGACAGAAAAAAAACAGAAATGTAGATATTTTTGCTAATTTATTAAACAAGAAAAACTGAAATATCACATGGTCATAAGTATTCAGACCCTTTGCTGTGACACTCATATTTAACTCACATGCTGTCCATTTCCTTCTGATCCTCCTTGAGATGGTTCTACTCCTTCATTGGAGTCCAGCTGTGTTTAATTAAACTGATTGGACTTGATTAGGAAATGCACACACCTGTCTATATAAGACCACACAGCTCACAGTGCATGTCGGAGCACATGAGAATCATGAGGTCTAAGGAACTGCCCAAGGAGCTCAGAGACAGAATTGTGGCACAGATCTGGCCAAGGTTACAAAAGAATTTCTGCAGCACTCAAGGTTCCTAAGAGCACAGTGGCCTCCATAATCCTTAAATGGAAGAAGTTTGGGACGACCACAACTCTTCCTCGACCTGGCCGTCCAGCCAAACTAAGCAATCGTGGGAGAAGAGCCTTGGTGAGAGAGGTAAAAAAAGAACCCCAAGATCACTGTGGCTGAGCTCCAGAGATGCAGTAGGGAGATGGGAGAAAGTTCCACAAAGTCAACTATCACTGCAGCCCTCCACCAGTCGGGGCTTTATGGCAGTGTGTGCCGACGGAAGCCTCTCCTCAGTGCAAGACATATGAAAGCCCGCATACAGTTTGCAAAAAAACACATGAAGGACTCCCAGACTATGAGAAAGAAGATTCTATGGTCTGATGAGACGAAGATTGAACTTTTTGGTGTTTCTAAGCGGTATGTGTGGAGAAAACCAGGCACTGCTCATCACCTGCCAAATACAATCCCAACAGTGAAACATGGAGACTATCCTTAATCCGTCCTTGGTGCAGAGTGTACATTAATGAGCAAAAAAAATAACTTTTTTGATCTTACCAATTGGCTGCAATGAAACAAAGAGTGAAAAATTTAAAGGGGTCTGAATACTTTCCGTACCCACTGTAAATCTACTGTATATTTTGGCAGCCACAACCAACTCTTTACAGACAAGAATGAATACCACTGCATTGGGATAAGTGACCACGTGGTGGTGCTGTTGCCAAACTGTAGCAGTGTGGTTTAAGTGTGGTACGTGTGCCAGTCTTCTCAGGTCACTCTCTGACTTTATGACCTGGGGAAAAACCCAATTTCAGTTCATATAAACATACTTAATGATAGGAAGCTGTTAAGCACCCTGGTGTTTAAGTTTACTTTAGTATAGTGAAGCATGATAATGGTCCTGACTGGCATTTCAAGACTGTACTCTAATCTATATGGTGCTGAGAATGGGTGTACGTTTGCCTGCATGCCTCAGTGCGAGGGTTGCCAGGAAATCTGTCTTGCTCAGTATGTGTGTGTGTCCTTTTAGGAAGCAGCCATGCAAAAGATAAAGCTTTTTTTTTTGCTGACTGCTCTTTTTCACTCTTTCTCATCCTTAGCCCAACTGTTCACACACTGAATGGAAATATTTACAGAGCGAGTTACCGGCCACAGAGGGCACGACACCTCGTTTCAGCCGGACCTGTCTCGCCACGTAAATCCCCCATCCGTCACAGCAACACTATGCCCTTTCACTCAGGAATGCCAGCTTTCTCCCGGCTTTGTTGACACTCGGCCTCAGAATGTGTCTTCTTTGCTTTTTGGTGTGATTTTTCTCCCGCTGTTCCTACAAGGCCTGGCTAAGAGACTGTCTGTATCAAAGAAACTCACCTAAACTGGTCACACTGGTCTGGTTTGATGTTGAACAGGTGTGCTTTTTTTGAAACCATGTTTAACATGGAAACACTCCCCAGTACTTACACACACTCGCACAGTTAAAGCCCTCTTTCACTGCACATCTGTCTATGTTGGTACTGATTTAGTGGCCACATCTGGTTCACACCAGCAGTCAGCACACTCCTGACAATTTGTCATAGCTGACTGATGGTCAGGTTGCGGGTTGAAAGGAGGAGCTTGGCAAACGATGAATAAAAAAATGTCTAGCCCTAGTGTAAATCAGACAGGTGCTGGAGGTGGTGGGCCTGTGAAAGTATGAAGGAATATAACACTTTCTTTCGAAAGGAACAAGGGGGGTGAAGCTTCAGAAAACCTAAAAGCAATTTAACAACATATGAGACTGATAAAATGGTTCTTCCAAAAATATTCAAAATACTAATGGTGACATTAAAGATAGCTCTCACTATTGCTTGTTGCCAGATGTTCCAGTTTTTTTAGCCCAACGTCTGCCTGCAACATCTGTAGAGAATGTGTAATTACTGTGGACAGTAGTTTTAACACAATAGCACAGCCACTTTAATCATTCTTATAATGAAAGTTTAAGAGAAGTAGTTTGGTCAGGAAATATTCTAAATAATAATAATAAATAAAAACAGTTCAAGCTAAACACATTGCAGAGTGCCACAGACTAGTAACTAGTAATCAGAAGGTTGCCGGTTCAAGCCCCACCTTTACCAAGTTGCCACTGTTGGACCCCTGAGCAAGACCCTTAACCCTAAATTGCTCAAATTGTATTCAGTCATAATTGTAGGTCACTTTGGACAAAAGTATCTGCTAAATGACCCATGACTAATCCTCACATCTGGTCTGTGAAAAGTTTAGCACAATTTCCTGATGTCCTTGTGTGTTTTCTTGTTGTACTTGTACAACAACAATAAAGGTATTCGTATTCATATTTTGTCTGGGTACTCTAGTTCACCTCCCAAACACATGTAGATGTCAACTGGCTACTTCAAATTGGCTGAAGTGTAAAAACAAAGGATTTGAATAAAAATCATTACACAGTTTCACTTATTATTTTCATATTTTACATAAATATTTTTTATATTGGCTTTTTAAGGACAAATTTGTGATTATAAAGTACAAACAGAAAGTTTTTACTTGATCGCACAAAACTGTATTAAAAGCCTAATTAACCATATACACCGATCAACCATAACATTAAAACCACCTCCTGTTTCTACACTCACTGTCCATTTTATCAGCTCCACTAATCAATAAGGAGCAATTTGTAGTTCTGTCGTCCATCTTTTCCTTAAAATGTCTTGTTAACCCCCTTTCATTCTGTTCTTCAGTGGTCAGGACCCCCACAGGACTACCACAGAGCAGGTATTATTTAGGTGGTGGATCATTCTCAGCACTGCAGTAACACTGACATGGTGGTGGTGTGTGAGTGTGTGTTGTGCTGGTATGAGTGGATCAGACACAGCAGCGCTGCTGGAGTTTTTAAATACCATGTCCACTTACTGTCCACTTTATTAGACACTCCTACCTAGTTGATCCACCTTGTAGATGTAAAGTCAGAGACGATCGCTCATCTATTGCTGCTGTTTGAGTTGGTCATCTTCTAGACCTTCATCAGTGGTCACAGGTCCACTGTTGGCTGGATATTTTTGGTTGGTGGACTATTCTCAGTACAGCAGTGACAGTGAGGTGTTTAAAAACTCCAGCAGTGCTTCTGTGTCTGATCCACTCATACTAGCACAACACACTCTAACACACCACCACCAGTGTCACTGCAGTGCTGAGA